>NC_057810.1:230631108-230631672 GCF_018294505.1 Triticum aestivum
GCTCCTCCCGACCTTCGCCACCGCCCAGGTCGCCCGCCCCCTTGCGCCCGGATCGCCGCCTCTGTCGCGCAGGGTGCCGTCTCCGCCGCCCTGCTCCCCGCTCGCCGGCCGAAGTTCGTCGCCGGCCATGCCGCGCCCGAGCGCGCGCCTCCGCCCGGTTGCCGCGGCCCCGCGCCGTCCCGCCTCCTTCGGCGATCCCCGGCGCCTCGGCCCCATCTTCGGCCCCCTTCCTCGCCTCCGGCGCCGCCTTCCCTGTAGTCTTCTCCGGTGAGCTAAGGATCTGCCTTGAAATTCGCGCCTGGGTCAACCCCAGATCCGGAGGTGATTTTTCCTCATTCCCGAAATATTTTGCATAATCATGCCATGTTCATCGCATCATAACTCTCTGCATACTGCTCCGTGTCGTGCGTATAACATGTCAAATTGTTCGTCGCCGGCGTGCCTCGTCCTCCGCCCCGCGCGCCTCCCGACCTTCGCCACCGCCCAGGTCGCCCCCCCTCGCGCCCGGATCGCCGCCTCCATCGCGCAGGGCGCCGTCTCCGCCGCCCCGCTCCCCGCTCGCCG
>NC_057810.1:230631795-230638641 GCF_018294505.1 Triticum aestivum
CTCCGCCCGGTTGCCGCGGCCCCGCGCCGGAGCCGCGCCGTCCCGCCTCCTCCGGCGATCCCCGGCGCCTCGGCCCCATCTCCGGCCCCCTTCCTCGCCTCCGGCGCCGCCTTCCCCGTAGTCTTCTCCGGCGAGCTCCGGATCTGCCTCGAAATCCGTGCCTGGGTCAACCCCAGATCCGGAGGTGATTTTTCCTGTCCCGAAATATTTTGCATAATCATGCCATGTTCATCACATCATAACTCTCTGCACACTGCTCCGTTTTGTGCGTATAATATGTCTAATTGTTCGCCTAGATGAGTACTTTATTTCATTCCATTGCATCATTTTCATTAGAGCTCATCTTGATGCCCGAAATGCTGTTGGAAGAGTGCATGTTGATGTTAATCTCCTGGAACTGTTATAACTTGCTCATTTGTCATTTTTGCCATGTTTGATGTGTGCATCCTATGAGGTTGATGTCTACATGTGTTTTGATCTATGCCATGCCATCTTTCCAGGGGTGCTATCCATGTATTTCTGTGAGTTGTGTGCTGAGTGCATCAAGCTTGTTAAGTAGGGTACTTGCTGTTACTGTTTTACTAGGCTGAATCTGTTATTTTGTGATGCCATGTAAACCTGCTGCTACTAGTCATTCCATGCATAATCTGGAGATGTTCACTAAGGATGTTTTGTTATACATGTCTTGCTCTATCCATTCATGCCCCTGGTTGCATTTATAGCCTGTTGGAACATGTTGTTATCTTGCTCCAAACTTGCGAAATAATGTTGCTGTCTGCCTGTTAACATTAAGTTCAGTTTTGGCCATGTGCTTTTCTAGTGATCCATGCACCCTATGAACTTGCTCTTGCCACGATTAGCTTCATAAACATGTCTTCTTTCTGTTGGCTGCCTTTCCATGCCATGTATTGCTCTGTGGTGAGTGGTTCAAGCTCACCAACATGCCTACTTATCGTTGTTCCTGCCATGTATGAATCTGTCATATAACTTGCCATGTTTACATGTCTTCCGTCATATTTTTTGTGCCCTTTTGGCACATGGTCAGTAAGGGACTTTTGTTATATGCATTTAGTAGTATCATGCCAAGCCTTTGTTTGCCATGATATGTTCCTGTAACATGTTGTTTGATAGCTCTAAACATTGCAACCTGATGTTATTTCCTGATAAGTCTGAAACTGTTATTATTTGCAATTTTCCCATGTCCTTTTGAGCATGTTCTAGTGATATCTGGAGATAGCTCAGTGTTTATGTTTTGTTATCCTTTACCTGTACATCATGCCCATGCCTTTTGTTATTACGTTAAGATGTTGTAGCCTGTTGGTTTGATGCTTGTAAGATGCCTAGTTGTTGTTATGGACAGATTGTTGCTATGACTTGTATAGTGTGTGTGTGTTGAACCGTTGCTCCGTTTTGAGTGTGCTCTATATGAAACTTGCGTGATTTTGCTTGTAGTTTCATATTATCATGTTGCATCCTTGTTTTGGTGTGTTTGCTTGATGTTTGGATGCATTTAGCATCAATGCCATGTTTATCTTGTTTTGCTCATATCTTCTAGGCCGTAGCTCCAAATCTAACGTACTTTATATGTAACTTGACTAGAATTTTGTGTAGATCATCTTGGTGCATCTTAACTTGCTATTTAACAACTTGAACATAAGGTTTATTCAGATCTGGACCAATTTCAAAATTTGCATATGAGGACTTACCGGAATTGTTACATGTTGTTCCCAGCCTCATTTAAACTTGCCTTGATGTGTTGTTCTTGTTTGCATCATCTCTTGCCATGAGTAGCATCATGTAGCCTTATCATGCATCATGCTTGTTGTGCATCATGTCTTGCCTATGCGTGTTGTGTTTACCATGTTGTGTGCTTCTTCTCGATATTCCCGTTTCGTTGCGATCGTGAGGATGCGTTCGTCTATGTGTGGTTCGTCTTCGTGGCTTCATCTTCCTCATGGACTCGTTCTTCTTCCTAGCGGGATTTCAGCAAGATGACCGCTACCCTGGATTTCAGTACTATCATTGCTATGCTAGTTGCTTCGTTCTATCGCTTTTCTGCGCTACATATCATTTGCTCTTCAAGCCTCCCAAATTGCCATGAACCTCTAACCTTTGACACCCTTCCTAGCAAACCATTCCTTGGCTATGTTACCGCTTTGCTTAGCCCCTCTTATAGCGTTGTTAGTTGCAGGTGAAGTTGAAGATTGCTCCATGGTGGACAGGGTTATGTTGGGATATCACAATATCTCTTATATTATTAATGCATCTATATACTTGGTAAAGGGTGGAAGGCTCGGCCTTATGCCTGGTGTTTTGTTCCACTCTTGCCGCCCTAGTTTCCGTCATGCCGGTGTTATGTTCCTGGATTTTGCGTTCCTTACGCGGTCGGGTGATTTATGGGACCCCCTTGACAGTTCGCTTTGAATAAAACTCCTCCAGCAAGGCCCAACCTTGGTTTTACCATTTGCCTCACCACCACCTACATTTCCCTTGGGAGTAATTAACCCAAGGGTCATCTTTATTTTAGCCCCCCCGGGCCAGTGCTTGTCTAAGTGTTGGTCCGAACCGAGCAGCCTGCGGGGCCACCTCGGGGAAACTCGAGGTCTAGTTTTACTCGTAGCTTGACTTATCCGGTGTTTCCCTAAGAACGAGATATGTGCAGCTCCTCTCGGGATTGTCGGCGCATCGGGCGGCTTTGCTGGTCTTGTTTTACCATTGTCGAAATGTCTTGTAAACCGGGATTCCGAGAGTGATCGGGTCTTCCTGGGAGAAGGTATATCCTTCATTGATCGCGAGAGCTTATCATGGGCTAAGTTGGGACACCCCTACAGGGTATAAACTTTCGAGAGCCGTGCCCGCAGTTATGTGGCAGATGGGAATTTGTTATTGTTCGGTTGTAGATAACTTGACACCAAATCCGAATTAAAACGCATCAACCGCGTGTGTAGCCGTGATGGTCTCTTCTCGGCGGAGTCCGAGAAGTGAACACGGTTTCTGTGTTATGTTTGACGTAAGTAGGTGTTCAGGATCACCTCTTGATCATTGCTAGCTTCACGACCGTTCCTTTGTTTCTCTTCTCGCTCTCATTTGTGTATGTTAGCCACCATATCATGCTTAGTCGCTGCTGCAACCTCACAACTTTACCCCTTCCTTTCCCATTAAGCTTTGCTAGTCTTGATACCCATGGTAATGGGATTGCTGAGTCCTCGTGGCTCACAGATTACTACAACAATAGTTGCAAGTACAGGTTATGCGATGATCATGACACGAGAGCGATGTTTACTTGTTTTGGAGTTCTTCTTCTGCTTCTTCGATCAGGGGATAGGTTCCAGGTCGGCAGCCTGGGCTAGCAGGGTGGATGTCCTTTGAGTTTATGTTTGTGTTTCATCCATAGTCGGATGGTGCTCTTTTGTAAGATGAAGTTGTATTCGTGTGGCATTGTATGCCTTATGTATGTATCCCCATCTATTACGTAATTTTGATGTAATGATATCCACCTTGCAAAAGCGTTCCAATATGCGGGTCTATCCTTGGTGGGACCTTCGAGTTCCTTTTGGATAGGGTCGCATATTGCGCGTCACAAGTTGGTATCAGAGCCTCGACCGACCCTAGGAGCCCCCTTGATTGATCGTGTAGTTTGGCCGTTGTCGAGTCTAGAAGAAATATTTTTTCGGAGTCTAGTTATATCGGAGAGTAGGAATTCTTTTTAATCCTCAGCCCCTTCGTCGCTCTGGTGAGGAATCGTGACGTAGGTGTTTTGAATTACTCCTCTTCCCTTTCAAACTTTCTTTAGGTTCACACAGTTGGTTTTCCGATCGTTGGTTCTCAGCTCTTGTTATCCGGTGCATTTCTCGTCAAGTTGATTCGACCCTCTTTGTTTTTGCAAGTTCAATCCTCAGTTGTTTTCTTTTACCACCCGCCCACCCTTTTTCTTCTCGGAACCGGAGTCTGTAGTCGAGTATCCATCCTACTCGTGCGAAGTCTTTGCTTTATTTCCTCAATGATTTCAACCGGTGTTTCCTCTTCAAGATATTCGTCGGTTCCCCATTCCAAGTTGTCTTTTTTTTCCCGCCCTCCCACCCTCTTCTTCCCGGAGTTTGAGTCTCTTTTGACCATCAATTTCATTCGTGTGGAGCCTCTTCAGTCTTTCGGCAATTATTTCAACCGGTGAATTCTCTTTTGTTTGACATTCTTCGTCTCTTTTCCGGTGGATTCAATTCAAGTTTTCGGGTTGATCACATTCTTTTCCTTGGATCAAGTGTTCTCCTTGCTCATTTGCCTCTCGCCAGATTATCCTTCCGGAGTGTTCAAGACATCTCAAGAGATTTGTCCGTGTTCGAATTAATTCGAGGGTGTCACCTTATTCAAATATTTCAATTGTTCCGGCGCATCATCTATCTGTTCAACAATCCTTTCCAACGGTGTTTTCTTTCTAGTGGGCCCTAACCCACAAGTCTTTTTCCAGGATCTTACCTGACCCATCTAATCCTCCCGGAGTTATTCTCAAATTCATTTTGAGTGTGACGTAAGAATGGATTCCATCAGTCACACGCCTTCTCCAAGATCTCGTTCAAACTCTTTTCATTGTTGGCTCAATCTTTTCGCTTTTCATTCTACCGGAGTATCTCAGTTATCTTTGGTGGTGTTTCTCGTCGTCATTTGAAGATTGAAGAAGAATTTTTCCTCTAAATCTTGCCCGCTCTTCCGAATATTCTTGGTTCTAACTTCATCTTATCCTCGTAAATTATTCCATTTGTCAGTTATTCTTTTCATCCATCCGGAGTATTTCAGTAGTTGCTTTCCCTCTCGATCTTCCGGAGGTCATCTTTTCGAAAGATTTCTTCGTTCTAAGTTTTCAGCTTCAGTCGTCTCAATATCATCCCAGTGCTTCGTTCAAGTGTTCTTTAATCAGCTCATGATCTCTTTGTTCTTTTGCATCTAAATCCCCTCGAGCATATTGGTTCTTCTAATTCTTTCTAGTGATTCATTTGCTTGCGTCAGTCATTTCCGAATTGTTATGGTGGTTCGCTCAAGATTCTTTTTCCTTGATTATCATATTAATCCATTCATTCTTTTCAATCCTACCGGTGGTTCATGAAGACCTTCTCAAGTTTGCGATATGTCACTTCTCAATCCTTTTCAAGAAGAATAAGTAGTATGCAAAATCCATTGCTTGTCATCAATTTAATTTGATGAAGGATAAGCATACAATAAATCTTATTCTTATTTCATCCAAGCGAGTAATCCTTTCCTTCAGAGTTTGTTCTTGAGGAATAAATTCTGGTTTCAAGTGTTTTCATCTTTTCTTTTCCGGAGTCCAAATTTCCTTGGCCATCTCGTCGGAACCTCCATCTAAATCATCGCAAGGCTTATGTTGTTCTTTTCAACCTTCGTTTATTTAATCCTTTTGTTTGCCGGAGTTCTTCATGGTGGTTCTTCCTGATTTAATTCATTCCTCAAGTGTTGATCAAGATTCTTGTTCAAGGAGTTCTAGTATCATTCTTCTTGCATCTCGAAGTGCAATTAAATCTCCGTATTCTTTTGAAGTGGAGTTTTGCATTTCTTCGTTCTTCTCAGCTATCCAATCATTTCCGCTTGTGGTCGGAGATCACCTCATAATTTTGAGATGTTATCTATAAGTCCACAACAAGCTTATTCTTTCATTGTTGATTTTCTCAACAACTCCGTTCAAACCTTCCTTCTAAAGATGCTTTCAATTTAATTCGTGGCACAAGTTGTCATTTTCTTCTCCGTTCTTTTCTTTAAACTCTTTCAATTCTTTCCGGAGGTTTTGTGTCATGTCTTCAGCAAGTATCATTCCATCCTCTCAAGCTCGTGTTCTATTCCTCCATGTTTCAGCCGGAGTGCTGCCTAAATCCTTTCAGTCTTATTTGTTTCTTATCTCATTCTAACCGGAGTGGTTTCATAGTCTATCTGTTTCTGTGAGCTTTCGATTCTCGTCATTCTCGTCGTTCCTCTCTTCTTCTCGAGTGCTCTCGACTCTTTGCTTCTTCTCTTGAGTTCTTGTTTCACCTCATCCCCTTTTCCCTTCCATCTCGGTCCTAAGATCTCGGGACGAGATCTCTTGTTAGTGGAGGAGAGTTGTAACGTCCCAGATCCGATGCGCCAGGTGTCCACCAGTTATTCGCCGTCATTGCCATGTCATTTGCTTGCGTGTTGCATATTGTCATGTCATCATGTGAATTCATTTTGCATACATGTTCATCTCATGCATCCGAGCTTTTTCCCCGTTGTCCGTTTTGCAATCCGACACTCCTATGTCACCCGGCGCCCCCTTTTGCCTCTTTTCATGTGCGGGTGTTAAACGTTCTCGGAATGGACCGAGGTTTGCCAAGCGGCCTTGGTATCACCGGTAGACCGCCTGTCAAGTTTCGTGCCATTTGGAGGTTGTTTGGTACCCCAATGGTTAACCGGGGAACCGTAAAAGCCTCCATCTCTTTGCAGCCCAACACCCTTCCAAAGTGGCCCAAAATCCATCTAAGTCTCTTCCATGCTCTCGGCCGTTCGATCACGATCGCGTGGCCGAAAACCGCACCTCATTTGGACTCTCCTAGCTCCCTCTACCTATAAATATGTGGCCTCCCCCGAAATTCCCACAATCCAAATCCTAGCCATCTTCATCCTCGCGCCGCCGGACACGTCCACCCCATGCCCGGACATGTCCGCCCGCCGTCCCTGACGAATCCGACGCCGCCACGTCGCCTCCTCCGCCGCCTCAGCCACTCCCACGCCGCCATGTCACCACCGCCCGTCCCGCGCGCCGCCGAAGCCCGCGAGGCCCATCGCCGGCCCTCCCCGGGCCCGCGCCCGAGCGCCGCCGCGCCC
>NC_057810.1:230639033-230648661 GCF_018294505.1 Triticum aestivum
CTCCGCCCGGTTGCCGCGGCCCCGCGCCGGAGCCGCGCCGTCCCGCCTCCTCCGGCGATCCCCGGCGCCTCGGCCCCATCTCCGGCCCCCTTCCTCGCCTCCGGCGCCGCCTTCCCCGTAGTCTTCTCCGGCGAGCTCCGGATCTGCCTCGAAATCCGTGCCTGGGTCAACCCCAGATCCGGAGGTGATTTTTCCTGTCCCGAAATATTTTGCATAATCATGCCATGTTCATCACATCATAACTCTCTGCACACTGCTCCGTTTTGTGCGTATAATATGTCTAATTGTTCGCCTAGACGAGTACTTTATTTCATTCCATTGCATCATTTCCATTCGGGCTTATCTTGATGCCCGAAATGCTGTTGGAAGAGTGCATGTTGATGTTAATCTGCTGGAACTATTATAACTTGCTCATTTGTCATTTTTGCCATGTTTGATGTGTGCATCCTATGAGGTTGATGTCTACATGTGTTTTGATCTATGCCATGCCATCTTTCCAGGGGTTCTATCCATGTATTTCTGTGAGTTGTGTGCTGAGTGCATCAAGCTTGTTAAGTAGGGTACTTGTTGTTACTGTTTTACTAGGCTGAATCTGTTATTTTGTGATGCCATGTAAACCTACTGCTACTAGTCATTCCATGCATAATATGGAGATGTTCACTAAGGATGTTTTGTTATACATGTATTGCTCTATCCACTCATGCCCCTGGTTGCATTTATATCCTGTTGGAACATGTTGTTATCTTGCTCCAAACTTGCTAAATAATGTTGTTGTCTGCCTGTTAACTTTAAGTTCAGTTTTGGCCATGTGCTTTTCTAGTGATCCATGCACCCTATGAACTTGCTCTTGCCTTGCTTAGCTTCATAAACATGTCTTCTTTCTGTTGGTTGCCCTTACATTCCATGTATTGCTCTGTGGTGAGTGGTTCAAGCTCACCAACATGCCTACTTATCATTGTTCCTGCCATGTATGAATCTGTCATATAACTTGCCATGTTTATATGGGTTCCATCATATTTTCTGTGCCCTTTTAGCTCATGGTCAGTAAGGGACTTTTGTTCTATGCATTTAGTAGTATCATTCCATGCCTTTGTTTGCCATGATATGTTCCTGTAACATGTTGTTTGATAGCTCTAAACATTGCAACCTGATGTTATTTCCTGATAAGTCTGAAACTGTTATTATTTGCAATCTTCCCATGTCCTTTTGAGCATGTTCTAGTGATCTCTAGAGATAGCTCAGTGTTCATGTTTTGTTATGCTTTACCTGTACTTCATGCCCATGCCTTTTGTTATTACGTTGAGATGATGTAGCATGTTGGTTTGATGCTTGTAAGATGCCTAGTTGCTGTTATGGACAGATTGTTGCTATGACTTGTATAGTGTGTGTGTGTTGAACCGTTGCTCCGTTTTGAGTGCGCTCTATATGAAACTTGCGTGATTTTGCTTGTAGTTTCATATTATCATGTTGCATCCTTGTTTTGGTGTGTTTGCTTGATGTTTGGATGCATTTAGCATCAATGCCATATTTATCTTGTTTTGCTCATATCTTCTAGGTCGTAGCTCCAAATCTAATGAACTTTATATGTAACTTGACTAGAATTTCGTGTAGATCATCTTGGTGCATCTTAACTTGCTATTTAACAACTTGAAGATAAGGTTTATTCAGATCTGGACCAATTTCGAAATTTGCATATGAGGACTTACCGGAATGGTTACATGTTGTTCTCGGCCTCATTTAAACTTGCCTTGATGTGTTGTTCTTGTTTGCATTATCTCTTGCCATGAGTAGCTTCATGTAGCCTTGTCATGCACCATGCTTGTTGTGCATCATGTCTTGCCTATGCGTGGTGTGTTTACCATGTTGTGTGCTTCTTCTCGATATTTCCCGTTTCGTTGCGATCGTGAGGATGCGTTCGTCTACGTGTGGTTCGTCTTCGTGGCTTCATCTTCTTCATGGACTCGTTCTTCTTCCTAGCGAGATTTCAGGCAAGATGACCGCTACCCTAGATCTCACTACTATCATTGCTATGCTAGTTGCTTCGTTCTATCGCTTTGCTGCGCTACCTATCATTTGCTCTTCAAGCCTCCCAAATTGCCATGAACCTCTAACCTTTGACACTCTTCCTAGCAAACCATTGCTTGGCTATGTTACCGCTTTGCTCAGCCCCTCTTATAGCATTGTTAGTTGCAGGTGAAGTTGAAGATTGCTCCATGGTGGACAGGGTTATGTTAGGATATCACAATATCTCTTATATTATTAATGCATCTATATACTTGGTAAAGGGTGGAAGGCTCGGCCGTATGCCTGGTGTTTTGTTCCACTCTTGCCGCCCTAGTTTCCGGCATACCGGTGTTATGTTCCTGGATTTTGCGTTCCTTACGCGATCGGGTGATTTATGGGACCCCCTTGACAGGTCGCTTTGAATAAAACTCCTCCAGCAAGGCCCAACCTTGGTTTTACCATTTGCCTCACCACCACCTACCTTTCCCTTGGGAGTAATTAACCCAAGGGTCATCTTTATTTTAGCCCCCCCGGGCCAGTGCTTGTCTAAGTGTTGGTCCGAACCGAGCAGCCTGTGGGGCCACCTCGGGGAAACTCGAGGTCTGGTTTTACTCGTAGCTTGACTTATCCGGTGTTGCCCTGAGAACGAGATATGTGCAGCTCCTATCGGGATTGTCGGCGCATCGGGCGGCTTTGCTGGTCTTGTTTTACCATTGCTGAAATGTCTTGTAAACCGGGATTCTGATACTGATCGGGTCTTCCTGGGAGAAGGTATATCCTTCGTTGATCGCAAGAGGTTATCATGGGCTAAGTTGGGACACCCCTGCAGGGTATAAACTTTTGAGAGCCGTGCCCGCGGTTATGTGGCAGATGGGAATTTCTTAATGTCCGGTTGTAGATAACTTGACACCAGATCCGAATTAAAACGCATCAACCACGTGTGTAGCCGTGATGGTCTCTTCTCGGCGGAGTGCGGGAAGTGAACACGGTTTCTGTGTTATGTTTGACGTAAGTAGGTGTTCAGGATCACCTCTTGATCATTGCTAGCTTCCTGACCGTTCCTTTGTCTCTCTTCTCGCTCTCATTTGCGTATGTTGGCCACCATATCATGCTTAGTCGCTGCTGCAACCTCACCACTTTACCCCTTCCTTTCCCATTAAGCTTTGCTAGTCTTGATACCCATGGTAATGGTATTGCTGAGTCCTCGTGGCTCACAGATTACTACAACAACAGTTGCAGGTACATGTTATGCGATGATCATGACGCGAGAGCGATGTTTACTTGTTTTGGAGTTCTTCTTCTGCTTCTTCTTCGATCAGGGGATAGGTTCCAGGTCGGCAGCCTGGGCTAGCAGGGTGGATGTCGTTTGAGTTTCTGTTTGTGTTTCATCCGTAGTCAGATGGTGCTCTTTTGTAAGATGAAGTTGTATTCGTGTGGCATTGTATGCCTTATGTATGTATCCCCATCTATTATGTAATGTTGATGTAATGATATCCACCTTGCAAAAGCGTTCCAATATGCGGGTCTATCCTTGGTGGGACCTTCGAGTTCATTTTGGATAGGGTCGCATATTGGGCGTCACATGACGGAAGCATGCTGGCGTCACCTTGTGGTGGACAGTTAAGAGGCGGCTTGCGTGTCTCTTTGAGATTGCAGGGCCGCCTCCCATTTATTGCCCTCACTTGGGAACCGTCGCTCCACGCGTCCCACTACGCCCGCCCCTTGCGCCATGTTCGCTGCATGCATAATGCAGAGCGAATGATAGGCGTGCGGGATGTGGAAAGTCATGCACGTGAGTGGGTCGATTCCCACGCGCCTTCAATGGAGCGGGGAGGGCAGTCGACGGCCACGCTTGCTGTCACTTCAACGGGTCGGATTGGCCAAGAGGGGGCGGCCGAGCCTCGCCCGGCCCCGCCCCTTTTATAAAGAGGGGAGCGGGAGGAACGGTGCCTCTCAACCCTTCGCCATCTGCCTCTCCCCATTCGTGCTTCCTCCTTTCTTCTGCCATGGCGAGGGGGCGTGGTGATGCTTCATCGGTGGCGGCGAGGGTTTCGACCAGACAGCGCATCACTCCTCCCCAAGAGCTCATAGTGGCAGAGCCGGCCGCTAGAGTAAGGGGGAGGGGGCGAGGTCGAGGCCTGGTGCTCGAGGGAGAGGAGGACGGGGCGGCAGATCAGCCTCGCCTCCACCAGCAGCCCCTCCTCCGGCGAATTCTTCATCAGGCTGCGCCAGGCACCACGCCGTCGCCTTCGCCTCCCGACTCCATTCGCGCTGGAGATGGAGCTGGATCTGCTGCAGGCGGTGTGGCTGCATATGAGGGGTTGCAGGAACAGCGGCACATGGGCCGACGTCGAGTTCCCCGCCCCTCACGTCATGTATCTTCAACGAGGGTGGAAGACCTTTGCTCACCTCCATAGCTTGACGGATGGGCTCACTCTCCATTTCAAACTAATGGAGGGTGGCCTCCTCTCCGTCAAGATCTTGGGGCACTTCGGGACTCGCGTAAGGTGCTTCGTGGAGAGCTCTTCTGATGACGAAGATTCCTCCTCGAGCGAGAGTGGCAAGGAAGACAACGGCAGCGACGACGAGGCTAGCGGGCGGCAGGATGACGGGTCCAACTAGGCGTCGGGCGCCTCTCCGAGCGGCACTAGCGACCCCATCCTCTGTGTCGCCGGCTGCTTGAACTTCTCGGGGTCGTATCCTTGGGAGGATGGCATTGGGAGGCTGCGGAAGAGGAAGAGGGCGGGCGGCAAGGCCGTGAAGTCGGAGTACGCGGGCACCAACGCCTTCGTCGCGTATTGACGTCCGACCGCCTCGTCTTCGAGCTCTGCCTCCGGCACCGCCATCACCATCCAGCCCTTGGATGGCCACCGAGATGTTCTCTCGGTGTCTTCTGCCACTCGTAGCTCGCCTAGGCGCCCCTTTTGCCCTTCTGCTTTCTTGTTCCTTTTCCTGAGGAGAGGGACAAGAATGGGGTTACAGGCACCTTGTATCTTTTTAGTCTTGTAAGCCTTCGGGCCTTTGTTAACTTTAGAACTTGAAATCCCCTTGTTCATGTTTTTTATTTCGTATGAACTGTACCTGTACGGGATGTTTTTTTAATGAAAAAGGGATGTTTCCCGGGATTTTCGTTCACGGGTGAAACCCACGACAAGGAGTGAATCCTTGTTATTTTTTAAGATAAACGTTTTTCGCCCGGCAACAGGCATTGCCGTCTCCCCACTTTGCTCGACCTTTCTCATGCCCTTGGCAGAGGCAGGGATGAGGTGGGCTTAGGCTCCTCATTCCTCTTCTTTGCTGCCGCGGCTACGACCAGATTCCGACCCAGGGGATAATCCTTGGGTGCAAAAAAGGGGAGCACGGTAGCTCAGCGATAGAACGGGGTTTCACGTATCCCAGTCCATAACAAAATGGATGATAGGGGATAGAGAACTTATCTGGATCTGCAGCCCCCGGCAACCTCTTCTTGCCGCGGATGAATCCTTGTCCTTGCAGCCCCCAGCAACTTTGGCTTGCCGGGGCTCGGACGCCGGTCCGTCCCCTTTCTTCCAAAATAGCTCAGCAAGGAAATTTATGTTTCCTTCAAACCAAAGAAGACAGAGAAGATCAGAGAGACGCGCACTCAACCTCTAAGCTAGGGGTTAGCCGCCGCTAAGCACTATCAACCCTAACCAAGGAAGAGACTCAACCTAGCATGCATGCTATAACTTAGGGCGCCAACGCTTCATTTATTTATGCTCAGGGTCTGCGCCTGGCTTTATAGAAAGGGTTACATGCCTTGCCGACAAGGCTTGTACAAAAGGGTGGCCTGCCGGGAGGCCCGGTAGCCGCGCCTTATGGGTAAAACTTGCGGAGATTCTCGATGCTCCAGGAGTTGCTCACTGGAATGGCATCTTCGATCTCCAGCCGGACTGCGCCGGGCCTGGTGACTCGTGTTACCCGATAAGGGCCTTCCCACTTTAGCGTCAACTTGTTGGAATTCTTGGCCGACTGAATGTGCCGAAGAACAAGGTCGCCTTCCTCAAAGCTCCGGGCATGAACCTTGCGGCTATGATAGCGGCGCAAGGCTTGCTGGTAGCGTGCTGCTCTCACAGCCGCCCGGAGACGATCTTCCTCAAGGAGCGTCGCGTCATCTTGCGCAATCGCTCTTGCTCAAGCTCATCATAAGCGAGCACTCGAGGTGACCCGTATATGAGTTCTGTGGGGAGAACCGCTTCTGCCCCGTAAACCGGGGCAAAGGTTGTCTGGCCGGTGGCTAGATTTGGCGTCGTTCTGATCGACCAAAGAACCGCCGGCAACTCATCAATCCAGCGCCTTCCACTCTTGCGCAGCCTGTCAAAAGTCGTCGTTCTTAAGCCTCGTAGGACTTCAGCATTTGTTCTCTCCGCTTGGCCGTTGCTCCATGGATGTGCCACGGAAGCAAAACAGACCCTGCTGCCGAGATCCTCAATGTATTGCATGAAGGCATGGCTTGTGAACTGTGTGCCGTTCTCGGTGATGATCCTGTTGGGCACCTCAAAATGGCACACTAGTCCCTTGAAGAATTTGATGGCTGGCTGCGCTGTCACCTTCCTCACTGCTTCCACCTCTGGCCACTTTGTGAACTTCTCGATTGCGACGTCCAAGTACTCAAAGCCCCTGACAGCACGGGGGAAAGGGCCCAATTTGTCGAGCCCCTAGACCGAGAAGGGCCAGGAGAGAGGGATGGTTTGAAGGGCTTGAGCTGGTTGATGAAGCTTCTTCGAATGGAACTGGCATGCTTCACACTTGGTTACTAGTGCCGTCGTATCCTGGAGGGCGGTGGGCCAGAAGAAACCTTGCCGGAAAGCCTTGCCGGCAAGGGCCCTCGGCTATGTGGGAGCCACATATGCCTCCATGTATCTCTGCCAACAACTTTAGTCCTTCCTCCCGGGATATGCACTTCAATTTCACCCCATTCGGTCTTCTTCAGTACAATATGTTATCAACGAATTGGTACAGAGCAGATCGGCAGGATACTCTTTCTGCCTCTTCCCGCTCCTAAGGAAGCTCTCCTTTTTGGAGCAATCGGACGGTGTGCTGCACCGATGCAGGAGCGTGTGGCTCGACGACAAGGACCAAAGGCATCTCTTCTTCCACGGGAGCGGCTGCCTCCACGGCCATGAGCTGAGGTCCCGCCGGAGTCGGTTGTCCCATGGCAGGATCGACATCTACGGCAACATCTTCGCCGGCGGCTCCGGGGAGCTCGGTGGGGAAGCACTTGTTGGAGCCTAGCTTCCTCCGCTTGTTCTGCCCAGCTGACAGCTCAACGGATGGTTGAGTTAACTGAAGCACAAAAGTACCTGGTTCCACAGGTAGCTTGAGGGCAGCACGCTTTGACAGGTAGTCGGCGATGTCGTTCTCCGCCCGAGGGACATGCTCCGCTTGTATACCGTCAAAGCGCTCCTCCAGTTTCCTCACCTCATCTAGGTAAGCTTCCATCAACAGGCTTTGATAATCTTTGTTGATCTGCCTGACGACGAGCTATGAGTCGCCCCTGACGATGAGCTTTTTAACTCCGAGGTCTGCCATGATCCTGAGACCGGCAAGCAAACCCTCATACTCGGCGGTGTTGTTGGTTGACATCTCCCGGGGGAAGTGCATCTGGATGACATACTTGAGGTGCTCTCCGGTGGGTGCGACAAGCAGCACACCAAGACCCGCGCCTTGCAGCAAGAAGGCACCATCAAAGTACATGATCCAGTCGCGGCTCATTTCCTTGCCGGGGAGAGCGGTCTCCTGTACCTCTTCTTCGGGCGTCGAGGTCCATTCTGCAACAAACTCTAATCGTCGAGGTACTTTCGAACTTTAGACCGAAACTTGACAGCTCCAGGGCCCATTCGACGATCCTCCCCGTTGCATCTGGGTTATGTACTATCCGTTGCAATGGGAGGTGGGTGACCACCGTGATCTCATGCACTTGGAAGTAAT
Source organism: Triticum aestivum (assembly GCF_018294505.1). NCBI lineage: Eukaryota > Viridiplantae > Streptophyta > Magnoliopsida > Poales > Poaceae > Triticum > Triticum aestivum. The sequence continues at coordinate 230,646,987 of NC_057810.1, forward strand.
GGCACAGCTTCCTCGAAGCCATAAGGAGGCCGAAGAGCAGTGAGGGAGTCCTAGATTAGGGGGTGTCCGGATAGCCGAACTATCACCTTTGGCCGGACTCCTGGACTATGAAGATACAAGATTGAAGACTTTGTCCCGTGTCCGGATGGGACTTTACTTGGCGTGGAAGGCAAGCTTGGCGATACGGATATGTAGATCTCCTACCATTGTAACCGACTCTGTGTAACTCTAACGCTCTTCGGTGCCTATATAAGCCGGAGGGTTTTAGTCCGTAGGACGAACAACAATCATACCATAGGCTAGCTTCAAGGGTTTAGCCTCTCTGATCTCGTGGTAGATCTACTCTTGTACTACCCATATCATCAATATTAATCAAGCAGGAGTAGGGTTTTACCTCCATCGAGAGGGCCCGAACCTGGGTAAAAACATCGTGTCCCTTGTCTCCTGTTACCATCCGCCCAGATGCACAGTTCGGGACTCCCTACCCGAGATCCGCCGGTTTTCACACCGACATTGGTGCTTTCATTGAGAGTTCCTCTGTGTCGTCATCTTTAGGCCCGATGGCTCCTCCGATCATCAACAACGATGCGGTCCAGGGTGATACTTTTCTCCCCGGACAGATCTTCGTATTCAGCGGCTTTGCACTGTGGGCCAATTCGCTTGGCCATCTGGAGCAGATTGAAAGCTATGCCCCTGGCCATCAGGTCAGATTTGGAAGTTCGAAATATACAGCTGACGTACGCGGAGACTTGATCTTCGACGGGTTCGAGCCACAGCCAAGCGCGCCACACTGTCACGGTGGGCATGATCTAGCTCTGCCGCCGGATAGTGCCCTGGAGGCCGCACCAGTGTCCGCTCCGACCCTTAGCTCGGCGCTGACTGCGCCGACCGAGGACGGGTGGCTGGACACCGCTTCGGGGGCTGCGATCTCTACGGCGATTGAGCCGAACACCATCCCCGTCCTTTGAGAAGCTCTGTAACATCCCAAATTTCCAATTTGGCATGTTATACATAGATCATCCATGCATATCATATTTTATTGCTTTTTCGTTTGCAATCCTCGAAATCCTAAGCAACTCAAGGACCTTCGCAGAGAGTTGGGGATTCTCTAATTTTCATATTTGAAATTCTTATCAAATGGTGAAGCCGAGGATTTGATTTTAATTATTTTCTCTCCGGAAAAATATTTCATTTTAAAATATTAAAAGAGGGGAGATAATATGACTTCTCCAAAATAATTGAAATATCGGAGGAAAAATGTTAAAATCATTTTTGGGATTTTATTTGAATTTATTCGGGATTTATTTTGCTCCTAGAAAAATGTTGCATATTTTAAAATTTGCATTTTAGGGGCCAAGAAAAGTTCATCTTGTTCTAAATATTTTAGTTAGACGGAGAAAACTTGTTTTGGAATTTTTAGATTTTTATTTATTTTTTTCTAGGAATTTTTCTTTGGCGTAATGTTTTAAAAAAAATCTCACGCCCGACTGGGCCGAAGGCCCAGCTAGCCGCCGCCGCCGCCTTCCCCGCGCGCGCCGTGCGCGGCATGGACACCGAGGGCGAAGTCCGAGCCGGACTCCACCCCGGGTGCCCCCTCGCCCAAGCCAGCGCCCCACCCCGCCCTTTATAAGCCGCCGCCCCCGCCGCCACATCGCCACCACCACCGCCACCCGCC
>NC_057810.1:230649063-230669433 GCF_018294505.1 Triticum aestivum
CCGCCGCCGCCCCGCAGCCCGCTGTCGCCGCCGAAGCCCCGCTGGAGCCGCCGCCCCGCCGGACGAGCCGCCGGAGGTACCCAATCCCCGCCGCCGGTTTTTTTAAAATAAACCCCTCGGTTTTTTTTTGAAAACCCTAGATCGTTTTTTTTCTAGATCGGTTTATTTTTTTTCTTTTTCGGTTTATTTACTTAGCGAACGTCCGTTCTTCCGTTTGTTTTAACAAACGCGTTCTCTGTTTAGTCTCTGCTAACGAACGTTCGTCCGTTTAGCAGTTCGTCGTTTTTCTTTTTATCGGATTTATTCTGCAATTATTCTGATCGCGATTTCTGATCCGATTTTCAAACCTGTTTATCTTTTCGCTCGTTTATCGGAATCAGGCTATTCAAGCGCCTGGAGTTTCATCTCGAAACCCTCTTTCCAAATAATCAACTCAAACAAGATTTTCTTCTGTAAAATTTGATCTAGATCCAGAATAGCAAAACGAAGTTGTTTCTTTTGCCGTTTGAGTTTCGTTGCTTTATTTTATTTGATTCTTTTTGTATACCGGAGTTCTTAAGTTGAACCCTCCGGTCAGACTCTTTTATTTGGAGTTCTACTTGTGCATCTTTGATTGTTGCTCATGTATGTTATTGTTTGCTTGCGATAGAATTCTCGGAGTGTGAAGCGTGTTACTACGAGTCTCTAGGGTACCCGGATCGTCAGCAAGGCAAGTAACACTTTGATCATACTCTTTTCATACCCAGTTTTTATGCATTAGATTCAATCCTCAAACATTGCATGATTACAATGTTTTAACATGTGGGTATTGGGAAGTAGTTGCTGAGGTAGAACCTATTGCCCTGTTTATTGTCAAACCCTTGGGAGTTACTTCTACGTTATGCTTATATTGCCATGCTATGCTCGTAGACGTGGATTGGGTTTGAGTGATATCCATGACAGATGTGAGATTGTTAATTAATGGTTTACTTAAGGTGGCAACTTTAATACACATCTGGGTGGATTGAGGCACCTGGGGTTACCAGTGATTGCCTGTTTTATTTTTGGAAATCCCGGGGTTACCGTGTGATTCTCCTATGGACCGCCACCCAGGCTCAAAGGGAACTGAGTCTATTCATGCTAGAAACTTCCGTGTGCAGCCGCAAGCTATTATGGGCTCTAGCATAGTTTGAGTAAGTTGCATGAATCTCTCGAAGAGGTGGATCAGCAGGTAGTGGGATTGTAGGTTTGGTATGGTCTGCTCGGAGTAGAGAGTTAATGCTTCTGAAAGACTGTGTCTCGGTCATCCGTCTCTCAAACACCATGCAGTGCGAGAATCAACGGAGGCGATCGAGTCTTGTGGGGAAAAGTGCGCAAACCTCTGTAGAGTGTACAATCTAATCATGGTTAGCCGTGTCCCCGGTTATGGACAGTTCTGAGTAGCTAGTACTTGAGTATTCGCATGTATCTCAACACTCTTAAATTAATTTTGCTGGGTTGTTAAGTACTTTTAATTGGGATCATTGAGTTGGGGTTTACCTTCTCAGATGATGTTTCAACTACCATGATAGCTAAATTAAAATTGATTCCTTTGTAGTAGGGAAAAATTGGCTTTTTCACAAAACTGTAACCATAGAGCTTTCCACCAGCCAAATATGCATGTAGTGGTAGCATTATTCTGTTATTGCTCTTTTGTGTTACATTGCCAGCATATTCCATGTGCTGACCCGTTGTTGGGCTGCAACGTATTATGTTGCAGACTTTCCAGATGAGGAGTAAGGTTCGTAGGTCGTTGCCGTGCAGCTCAGCTATGCCGTTGGAGTTGATGGACTCACTTTATCTTCCAAGCCTTCTGTTGTTATCGCATTAGATGGCCTTAAGCCATATTATTGTAATAAGTTCTCTTTTGAGACATTCGATGTAATAAGTGTGTGATTGCTACTCTGTTATAAATCCTTCGAAGTACTGTGTGGTGTCAGCATTACTGATCCAGGGATGACACCTAAGCACAGAGACTTGACCATCTGAGGTCGGGTCGCCACAAGATGGTATCAGAGCACACGCTGAGTGTAGGACATGACCACTAAGATAAACCATAGGTCACACTTCTCTTCTCATTTCTGACTCCTCTTCTCTTTCCAGTCTTTAGGATGAAGGAGATGAAGACCAAGTTTGCACACCTTTTGGACGCCACTTGAAGGAAGTCACTAGATACTTGAATATTGGAATACCAAGCTTCACTGGGATGAACAACGCCACTCTACCGGAAGAAGAACGCTAGATGATTCAAGTACAAATTCCAGGAAGGACGTTCTCGCCAAATTCAAAACCCATTGAGTTTTCTTTCGAAGCACCCACTTGGAGCCTTGGCAAGAGTATGGCAGCTCATATTACCATGGGACGCATTGGAGAAATCTACAACAAGGAACTTGAGGGTACTACCTACCAAATATGTGGGCGTTGAGATGAACAATGGGAGATGATCAGCACCAGGAAGATAGATCTGTCGCAGCCTTTATCCAGGAGCAAAACCAGCACATTCGACGTTAGGAGAATTAGATGTGCGCAGACATGATGGAGTTGAAGAAGGCGAAAACCAGGATCATCGAGCTGGAGGAAGAACTTAAGTTCACACGCGACAGATATGAGGAGGAAATCAAGACGCTATTGGAGAAGAATGAAGACCTAGTGGAGAAGATTGGAATCTTTATGGGAGGACCAGTTCCGAAAGAAGACCCCATACGCCCGGACAATTACATCATCATCGACGACACCGACTCGGATTCAAGTGATGATGACTTCAAAGATGAAGCTGGAGCAGACATCATGGAGTCTTCCACCGATCAAAATTTCTAGATGACCACCATATGATAATAGTATTTTCCCCATGTAACTAATAGTAGTGAGCACTTTTGCGATACTCCTAGACCGTTTTGTATGCCCTTGCTTGTTTGATTGAATGAATGCTTGTGTTTGCCTCATATACATATGGGTAGTGTTTCCCCCTAGATCTTTTTCTATTCTAAAACTCTTCCATCTAAACCCATCAGATGCCTCCAAGGAAAGACCCCGAGTTTGTTTTCCCACCGGAGATCACCCAGTTGATCCAGCAGCAGAATGCCCTGATGCAGTTGTTAGTTCAGAACCAGGGCAATGCCAATAACAACAATGCCAACAACAACAACCCGCCGCCAGTAGATAACCTCGGCCGTTTCTTAAGGTTACAGCCGCCGGTGTTCTCCAGTAGCATCGAGCCAATAGTTGCAGATGATTGGCTACGCCGTATTGGAAGGGAGTTAACCACCGCAGGATGCACAGATGCTGAGAAGGTGCGTTTTGCCGCACACCAATTGGATGGACCAGCAGCAGCATGGTGGGAGAATTTCACAACCACTTATCCTGTCGACACTGTCACATGGGCTCAGTTTCAGTAGGCTTTTCGCAGTGCCCATGTCTCGACTGGAGCCATGCAGATGAAGAAGCGTGAGTTTCGCAACCTACGCCAGGGGAATCGTACTGTTGGCCAGTACGTGGATGAGTTTAGCAAGTTGTCACGTTATGCCCCTGATGATGTGGCCACAGATGCCGCGAAGCAGGAGAAGTTTATGGAAGGGCTGAATGGTGAGATGAGTATGCAGTTGATGGTAGCAACTTTCAACAACTACCAGGAGTTGGTAGACAAAGCCCTGATGATTGAAGGGAAGCAACAGCAGATTGATAATCGTAAGAGGAAGTATGGACAAGGAAAATACAATTCAGGAGCTCACCAGAAGCCTCGCTTGACCCCGAACTCAGGAGGACTTGTTCATAACCATGGAGGACATAACCATGCTGGAGGAGGATCGCATAACCATAATGGTGCGAAGAACGGGAATGGGAATGGAGCCAACAATATTCAGAACCGCTCTAACCCATCCACACCCGCAAAGAGGGACTTAAGCCAAGTTGTTTGCTACAAGTGCGGGAAGACAGGGCACTATGCCAATGACTGCTCTGAAGGAAAGAATGGGAATGGAAACGGGAGTGCAGGGAAGAAGCCCAATCCATTCATCAAAGGACAAGTGAACCACGTTAACGTGGACGAGGTTGAAGAGCAGCCGGACGCGGTAATAGGTAAGTTTTTGGTTCAGTCATTTACCGCTATTGTTCTTTTCGATACTGGTGCATCGCATTCATACATATCAAGGGGGTTTGTGGAAAAGTTTAAGTTACCAACCCGAACCCTTAGGACACCCCTCTTAGTGAGCTCGCCAAGATCAGAGTACATGGCTAGCAGATGGTGCACCCAGATACCCCTAATCATTGGCACACATGTATTTCCGTCCGACCTAATTATCTTGGAGTCGCAAGGATTGGATGTGATATTAGGTATGGACTGGACGCCAAAGTATGAAGGAAGTATTGACTGTGCTAGTAAGTCGATCTATCTTACTACCCCGGAGGGAAAAAGGATTAAGTATGTATCTAGGCATGTGCCTAGGAGGAGCCAAGTAAACACCCTCACGGGAGTTGTACAGGAGGAAGTGCCTGTAGTAAAGGATTTTCCGGATGTTTTCCCCGAAGAGTTACCTGGTATGCCACCAGACAGAGACATTGAGTTTTTGATAGAGCTATTGCCAAGAATAGGACCGGTATCTAAGAGACCCTATCGGATGCCAGCGAATCACCTGGAGGAAATTAAGAAGCAGATTAAGGAGTTGTTGGAGAAAGGTTACATTCGTAGAAGCTCATCACCTTGGGGAGCCCCAGTACTTTTGGTGGAGAAAAAGGATAAATCCCTAAGGATGGTTGTTGACTACCGAGCTCTGAATGAAGTAACAATAAAGAACAAGTATCCCTTACCGATTATCAATGATCTGTTTGATCAGTTACAAGGAGCCAAGGTGTTTTCGAAGATTGATCTACGATCGGGATACCATCAGTTGAAGATCCGAGAGCAGGATATACCCAAGACAGCATTTACCACTCGGTATGGATTATATGAGTATATGGTCATGTCATTTGGACTGACTAACTGTCAGGACCCTGACTCAATGCCACATCGATCTAGCATGTAACACCTCATATCACTTTGCGGCCTCACGCACGGTATTCCCACGGGTGTCGCCTTACCTTAGCCCGGGACCGTTTGCGCCTTTTGGCACACGTATATGACAGTGTCGCTAGCATCCATATGATAAGGAGCCCGGGCTGACATGGCTAGTCGTAAACCCAAAGTGGCACAGACTTACAGGGACAGGCATCCATGACCCAGCATCGAACGTGTCGGTCATCAGCGAGTGAAACCAGGCTGTAGCACTGGGCTAGCAGGGCTCCGGTGAACCGGGCTGTAGCGGGCTAACAGGACTCCGGTATTCATCGTGTGACATTTCCCCGAAGGGACAGACACAGGAACGAAGAAGGACACATGTCGGCCAGCCTAAGTGTTCCGGAGCAGTAGCGAGCTACCATGGCTCGGTGGAAACACTAGGAGACATTTCCCCGTAAGAGAGGCTACTAAAGATAAACAACTAGATGGTCAGATCCCACACATACCAAGCATTTCAATAACATACACACAATATGCTCGATATGTGCAAATACGACATGGCATCACAACATGACTCTACGACTCAAGTAATTTATTCAATAGGCTCCGAGGAGCGAGATATTACAAACAGGGGTCTCACGACCCAACATTCAGAGCATACAAGTCAAAACACAAGCGGAAGCTATCATGTCTGAGTACAGACATCTATAAATGAAAAAGGCTGAGAAGCCTGACTATCTATCAGATCCTACCGAGGGCACAAGATCGTAGCTGAGGTAACAAGCTAAACGTCGAAGTCCACGCGGAACTACTAGCGAGACCGAAGTCTCTCTGCAAAAACATAAAATAGGCAAACGTGAGTACAAATGTACCCAGCAAGACTTACATCAGAACTAACTACATATGCATCATTATCAACAAAGGGGATGGTGGGGTTTAACTGCAGCAAGCCAGCTTTGACTCGGTGGCTATCCTAAACTACGACTGCGAGTAACTCTTTTGAGGTGGCGCACACGAGTCCACATATTCACCATATCAATACACCACTATGGATCCGCTCCCGTCTCCCTACGAGAACGCCATCCATAGCACTCACGCTTATCTTGCGTATTTTAGAGTATCCACTTTCACTTGTCTATGAACTGTACAAGGGGTCCACGTTTCCATATCCGAGGAATCCGGCTATTCGAATAGATAATGATAACCCTGCAGGGGTGTACTTCTTCACACACGCTTTCGCCACTTATCGCCCTGTACACGTCATGTACCTCGGCAACCTTCAAGCGGAAGCCGGGCGAGGGAGTCGGCCACGACCTGACTAACCGAACAAGTCTCTAGTCCAGGTTTATCGCCTATTCAGGTTCCATCCGCAAGGAGATCCGGCCGGGGTGTCGCTTACGGCCCCAAACGATGTGTGCAGGGTTCCCAAGCCCACCAACCGGGTGCCACTTGGTACACCGTGCCACGGTGCCTAGTCTGTCCCAAGCCCACCTGTACCGGGTGCCACTTGGTAGACTACTAACACTACCTACAAACACCAGAAACTAGTTGCAACTCCTGGACAGAGATCATGTTGATTAATAAGTCGAGAGGGGCACTTAAGCATTCCAATGTGTGGTAGTAGCTGGTCATGGATCACAAACACAGAACTCAGTTCCTGAGGACGGCTGCAATGAGACAACCCACCATGTACTCCTACATGGCCTCTCACCGCTACCTTTACCAAATCGTGTTCACACACTTAGCTCACACACCGTAGGACATGTTCACACGCCTCTGATTCATCCCCGATGAATCAGACCTGACTCAACTCTAAGCAGTAGCAGGCATGACAACAAGCATGAATGAGTAGGCACAACAGGGCTCAAACAACTCCTACTCATGCTAGTGGGTTTCATCTATTTACTGTGGCAATGACGGGTCATGCAAAGGATAAAGGGGTTCAGCTACCGCAGCAAGTAACAAATATGTCGTTGTTGTCCTAATGCAGTAAAAGAGAGCAGGAGCGAGAGAGTAGGATTGTATCGGAATGAACAAGGGGGTTTTGCTTGCCTGGCACTTCTGAAGATAACATTGAGTCTTCATCAGTGTCAACGATCACATCATCGGTATCACGTCTATCGAGAGGGGACAAATACCGGCAACACAGAAGGGAACACAATCAATGCAATGCACAATATGATGCATGATCATGACATGGCAAAATGAATGTGTTTTGAGCTAATGCAACTAGCAACAGATTAAATGAAGTTGGTTTGAATACAAGATTCAAATTCAAACTCCATATGTGATTATTTAAATGCCCTTTAATTGATTTGTGCTAAACAGCAGCTATAAGTTGTTCTAACATGCATGAAAATGGTACAGATGGATTCCTTGAATTTTTCTGATAATTTTTCATATATAATTTATTTAATTTAGAGTTACGGTTAATTTTCTATGATTTATTGAAGTTTAAATCAATTTCTGGAATTTTCCTGATTTAATTTAAATCCAGAAATTAAATATTGCGCCAGCATGACGTCAGCACGACGTCAGCGGTCAACGCGGCTGTCCAGGGTCAAACCTGACGTGTGGGACCCACACGTCAGTGACAGGGGGTTAACCCCGAGTCAAACCTGGGCTGGTTAGCTTTGACTAAGCCCTGGGGCCCACTTGTCAGCGTCAGCAGGTGGGGAATTAGTGACTAATTAACAAGCCACGTCAGCCCGCCGGAGTTCTGGCCGGCGGCGACCAATAGCGCGGCGACGACTCGCCGGACTTGCGCTACAGACGGCGTTTGGTCGCGCGAAGACCACCGGGGCGTAGCCCGTCGTCGTCCGCAACCAGGGGAGCTGGTTGGGGGGCTGCGGGGGCGCCGGAGCTCGCCGGAGCAAGCTTGCGGCGGCGGCCGGAGCTCGGCTGTGTTCGGGGACGCGGCTGCAGCATGCAAACGCGCGAACTAAAACGCTAGCGGGGCACTACGAGGTGCGGCGAGAGTGCTAGGTACACTGGCGTGGCCAAAAGGTCGCCGGAGCAACGCCGGCGACAAGCTCGAGCGGAGGCGAGCTTCGGCCATGGCGGAGCTAAGGCCTAGTCGGCGCAAACGGACACGGGAAGGAGGGGGTTCGGTGCGGGGGCTCACCGCGGAACCAGCGAGCGCGAGGGCGAGGTCGGGGATGCCCGGTAGCTCCCGAATCGCCGGCGAGGATCCACGGCGGCCGGAGTCGAATTTGGCGACGGCGACGGCTCCACGGGGCACTCCGGCTTGCGTGGCTCGGCGAGGAGGTAGCTGGCGACGAGGCGGAGCTCCTGGGGACGACGGGGAGGCGAGGGGGAGGCTGTGGCCGTGGTGGTTCTCGTCGGTGGCGGCGGCTCCGTTCGGGGAGGGGAGCAGAGGAGGGGGAGAGTGTTCGGGGAAGAGAGAGGGAGCAGCGAGGGAGGAAGAGGGGCGAGGGGACACGAGGCGTCCTCGTGGCGTCGCTAGGGAGGCCGGGGGAAGCAGGAGGTGGCCGGGGCAGGGAGGAGGTGGCCGGGGCGCGTGGCCGCGCGCGCCGGGCGCGTGCCCGTCCTCCTGGCAGAGGAGGAAGGCGACAGAGGGGGTAGCGGTGGCGGGCTGGGCCGCTGGGGGAGCTGGGCCGGCTGGCTGGACAGGTAAGCGCCAGGTAACTTCCTTCTGCTCTGTTTTATTTTTTTTCTTCTGTTTTGTTTTATTTTAATATCTTTTGCCATTGTTTGAATTTAAAAATAATTCAAACAATGCCAAAACTCCTCTGAATATTTTTATTTTGCTAGATGGACTTTTCCAAAAGCTCATAAAATAATTCAGGGATATTTGAATTATATTATAATTATATGAATATAATTCAAATTCAAATAGCTAATGAATTAAATCCAAAGTCCCAAAAATAAATCCTTAAAAATGTTCAATATTTTGGTTGGGACCAGAACCCTTACCAAAAATTATCAAACATTTAAGAAGAGCATTTTGGAGAAATGAATGAGATTTCTAGGGTTTTTGCCCCTCTTTTATTTAAGTTTTTGAGGCTTCCAAAATTCCTCAGTTCAAATTTCAGAATTTAAACATGATGCACACATGAAGCTAGCCTAGAGCATTACCATAAGCTAGGGATGTGACAACTCACCCCCACTAAACAAGAATCTCGTCTTGAGATTCAAGCGTAGGGTAAGGTGAAGGGTAACGCAGACTAGTATAATCTTCACGATCCAGGGTGCTCTTCAGTTGAGCGTTGATTCATTCACCATTATTGTCTTGAAGTCTTGCTCTGAGAAATCCTGTCAACATGACCTGGAGAGAAGGAGACTCTAGAAGGGTCGATCTCCTCGAAGATCGAACAACTCAGGATTAACTCATGGAATGAGACATAGAACCATCTCTCGGTTGAGACACGAGATACACATCAAGAGGGGTGGAAAGAAACGGATGACGAAGGTTCACTAGGTAGACAACAATTTCACGCTTAAGAAGGTGGTAATCGATTGTCAACGTAGCGAGGAGTTGAGTTGCCATGAAACCACAATGAAACATCCTGGAGGAGGGTGATTCGTAGATTATTACCTTAAGTGGCAAAAAGAATTACTTTTGATTCAAAGATCATTGAAACTCTTTAAACCAGCCTAAGACAATTCTCGAGCGATCGTTTGGAGGGGGTTGGTAGAATGGCATACTCAAACTTGGATGATGTGGATTACCTTGTTGAAGACAACGTAATGGATGAATTTGCTTATCACCGGAGATGGAAGAGACCCATGGTAGAATGGCACATTGGCGGTGCAAGCTAGAAACAAAATGCAAATGCTGGGAATGATTCTGGTAACTGGGGAAGAACCCAACAATAAAGAGTCAATTCACTGTTTTAAAAGTTATAGCATAACCGAGGAAGCTGAGAGCAAACCCAGTTAGAGCCGATGATAACACGTAGCGCTTGTGCGTGCTCTCAAGACTTGAGCATTTCCACAATCATCAAGGTTTTATCAACATCCGTGTCAAGGGTGCTGACAACACAACATACTACCATGATGAATAGCGATGGACGATGCAGATGCAAAGGAGGATAACACTTTCTCAGATTTCACCCTTGGCGGGGCCAAGGAAATAAAATCTGGATGATCGACCGAGAGACATTTAGCACTCCGCTTCTAATGTTCTCCTTGATGTGCTAGTGTAACACATTCATAGATATGGTTTGATATCTAGAACATCAAGTAAAAGGTCGGACTTTGGGAGCACAAGAATCCATAAGGAACAACTAGGGAGGTAAATCCTACGAAATCCTTATGGGGAGGTGGCCAACTTCCTCGAACAAGATACTACAATAATAGGCCTTCCGGCTGGGTGTGTTGGCCATGACATCCACTTTACCGGTTATCGAGGGACCAATATTATAGTTCTTGGGAAATATTCCAACCATCATATCTGCCTGAGACTCAGATCTGGTTGGTGTCAGGATATTCCAGACTCATCGAGTCTAGGAAGAAAAATGAAAGTTTGCAACACAAATCGACGAGATGACGTTGCGAGATTCTCAGGAAATGAACTACGATAGCAAGCTCCAAAACATGAGCTGGTTCTGCTACCAACATGTGAACACGTTGTCCCAGACAAGCATGCCCACATGGTAGTCTTACAATAAAACACTACCGAGTTCTGGTTGGGAGCCATCATCGAGGATATCGAAGTCTTTACGCAAGTCCATGGATTAGATCCCAAGCATAGACTTCTTTTCCTTGAACGAGTCAATCAGTGGCTTGGTGTGCTAGGATATACATATGGAATGAAGATGATCAGTCTAACAGACCACAGAATTCTTCGCACATGCATGACTGACTTGGGATGATTCCAAAGGAGGCAAAACAAGCCTTCTCAAATTCATGGCGGCAACTTGCATCAAAATGCACGTGAATCAAAGGAAGTCACTCCTTTCATCAAACAAGTACTTCATGAGCTAGCATGAAGAAAATGCTTTCAAAAGTTTCCAACACTAACTTAATGTTCAACAACATCATGGAGGAGATAAGGATGTTTTCAATGGGCTCAACAACAACTCATCGGAATTTCCATATCACTGGACTTCCACCATCATGTGAACGCGGTGATAGCATTGATCAGACCCAAAAGATATAATGGTGTATGCTCGAGGGATCAACCACGAGTAAGACAACATTACGAACATCGTTGGTTCTGACTTGATTTGACGATAGCCCACACTCAAATCAAAGGATTGATAAGACAATAGGTCCAGCAACTGATCACAGGGACCAATCGATGAAGATATCATCTTTCTTCAACACACACTACACAAGAATATCCCTTTGGAACGAACTAAGTCAGGCAAGCTTTTATCTTCCAACTCTCCAAGTTGTTGTCCAGCTTAACCAACTAGCTCAGGGATATCTAACACCGATTCTTGGAAAGAAGGTGGTTCATAAGAAACCAACTTGATCACGAGCTCAACACAGCGGTCAGGTGACAACCTGGTAATACTTCCGAGAAGATCTTCGGAAAATCACGAACCACCGATATGTTGCTAAGCTCGAGAACAATCTTGCTTTTTGGGGCAAGACGATATGATCAATAGAGCGAAGATTTGAATAATCCTAACTCATCGATCGAGGAGGGCACTGAGAACAAGGACTAGGTAGCATGATCAACCTTAGAATGATGATTCAAAACCAGCACGCTAAGAATGAAATTATTGCCCATTAACTACCAAGCAACAAGGTTGCTAGGAGTATTGAATTCACACATCATGATTCACTTGTCAGCATTCCGGTTGCGACAACACGGAACCGAGGGATGAATAATAATGGCGAGAAGTATCACTACATCAAGAATTCACAAGAGCCGGTGCAATTCTCATGAAAATCCTGACATAAAGACGGTAATACTTCAGGGTAGAACAGAATCAAAAGCTGGGCTGGCATTTTGATCTGCGGAGCACAATTGCTTTGACCCAATCCTAGATATGGAAGAGGTACTGGAGTTTGTTTCTCCTAGCCATTCCGCGATAGAATGGCTTGACGGACCACAAGAGTAATAGGCATCGATAAACGAACGCACACATACTCTTGACTATCAATTGATAGACGAGGGTCGGTAGACAACTAAAGAGGGACAACTCAAAGGAACATATAATTTTCTGAGTTGTGGATGCATAGATTAGCATGTCGAACGAGTTCAACATATTTCTTCCGGATAACCCATGCAGAGAGGTAGAACTGGCAGAGTCACGATTAATGAATGGAGATCTCCTCAAGAGTACTCTAATTGTGATCTTTGATCCAATAAACATCTGCCATAAGCGGTTCATAGTATTTGGAAGAACGATATACCACGGACCTCGAGGACTATCGCAAAGGTTACTAATAACCTAAGGGAGCTAGCAATTACTACCAACACGAAGTAAGTAGGGTGAATCTCGGGTTCAAAGCCCAAGGAGTAGAATACCTACTACTAAGTAGCATCACTGAATGCTTTCGAGAATAAAGGCCAGAATCATCACACTGGGACACAAATCATGGCTAAATTACTAGATGATCCCCTAAGACACCTAGGGTCCTAATACCAGCTCCAACATATATGTCAAGGCAATAAAGTACCTCAACTCACTGATTTGTATGATTAATCTGACCAAAGGCACATCGGAAAACAGGAGGAAGGGGTTTGCAAATGCATCGGACTATTTAGAAACCTGGGATGACTCGGACAGCATAACGGCTATAAATGCTCAAAAGGTTTGGAGACATACTACAAAATGGTGGCATAACCACTCAGAAGCACAATATCAAGGTTTCGAGATCAACAATTATCATACAGAAGTAGTAGGAACTGAACTGAGACTTAAATCCAACAATCCTATAAGTCTACGGATTTGTAACACGTGATCCTGATAGAAAGAAGAGAAGGCCTAGTTCTTAACCCCGCAGGAAAGATAAGATGACTCAGATCAGAAGGCCATGAGGTACAAGGAGTAAAAAGAGCCTTACGTTCCATCCCACAATCAATTCCCTTATATAACTAAAGAATTTCTAGACTCAACTTCGACCAGTTTGGCTTGGTAATCCTACAGGCAGTCAAGCTCTGATACCAACGCTGTCAGGACCCTGACTCAATGCGACATCGATCTAGCATGTAACACCTCATATCACTTTGCGGCCTCACGCACGGTATTCCCACGGGTGTCGCCTTACCTTAGCCCGGGACCGTTTGCGCCTTTTGGCACACATATATGACAGTGTCGCTAGCATCCATATGATAAGGAGCCCGGGCTGACATGGCTAGTCGTAAACCCAAAGTGGCACAGACTTACAGGGACAGGCATCCATGACCCAGCATCGAACGTGTCGGTCATCAGCGAGTGAAACCAGGCTGTAGCACTGGGCTAGCAGGGCTCCGGTGAACCGGGCTGTAGCGGGCTAACAGGACTCCGGTATTCATCGCGTGACATTTCCCCGAAGGGACAGACACAGGAACGAAGAAGGACACATGCCGGCCAGCCTAAGTGTTCTGGAGCAGTAGCGAGCTACCATGGCTCGGTGGAAACACTAGGAGACATTTCCCCGTAAGAGAGGCTACTAAAGATAAACAACTAGATGGTCAGATCCCACACATACCAAGCATTTCAATAACATACACACAATATGCTCGATATGTGCAAATACAACATGGCATCACAACATGACTCTACGACTCAAGTAATTTATTCAATAGGTTCCGAGGAGCGAGATATTACAAACAGGGGTCTCACGACCCAACATTCAGAGCATACAAGTCAAAACACAAGCGGAAGCTATCATGTCTGAGTACAAACATCTATAAATGAAAAAGGCTGAGAAGCCTGACTATCTATCAGATCCTACCGAGGGCACAAGATCGTAGCTGAGGTAACAAGCTAAACGTCGAAGTCCACGCGGAACTACTAGCGAGACCGAAGTCTCTCTGCAAAAACATAAAATAGGCAAACGTGAGTACAAATGTACCCAACAAGACTTACATCAGAACTAACTACATATGCATCATTATCAACAAAGGGGATGGTGGGGTTTAACTGCAGCAAGCCAGCTTTGACTCGGTGGCTATCCTAAACTACGACTGCGAGTAACTCTTTTGAGGTGGCGCACACGAGTCCACATATTCACCATATCAATACACCACTATGGATCCGCTCCCGTCTCCCTACGAGAACGCCATCCATAGCACTCACGCTTATCTTGCGTATTTTAGAGTATCCACTTTCACTTGTCTATGAACTGTACAAGGGGTCCACGTTTCCATATCCGAGGAATCCGGCTATTCGAATAGATAATGATAACCCTGCAGGGGTGTACTTCTTCACACACGCTTTCGCCACTTATCGCCCTGTACACGTCATGTACCTCGGCAACCTTCAAGCGGAAGCCGGGCGAGGGAGTCGGCCACGACCTGACTAACCGAACAAGTCTCTAGTCCAGGTCTATCGCCTATTCGGGTTCCATCCGCAAGGAGATCCGGCCGGGGTGTCGCTTACGGCCCCAAACGATGTGTGCAGGGTTCCCAAGCCCACCAACCGAGTGCCACTTGGTACACCGGGCCACTGTGCCTAGTCTGTCCCAAGCCCACCTGTACCGGGTGCCACTTGGTAGACTACTAACACTACCTACAAACACCAGAAACTAGTTGCAACTCCTGGATAGAGATCATGTTGATTAATAAGTCGAGAGAGCTTGGAGCGCCCGGAGCCCAATGTGTGGTAGTAACTGATCATGGATCACAAACACAGAACTCAGTTCCTGAGGACGGCTGCAATGAGACAACCCACCATGTACTCCTACATGGCCTCTCACCGCTACCTTTACCAAATCGTGTTCACACACTTAGCTCACACACAGTAGGACATGTTCACACGCCTCTGATTCATCCCCGATGAATCAGACCTGACTCAACTCTAAGCAGTAGCAGGCATGACAAACAAGCATGAATGAGTAGGCACAACAGGGCTCAAACAACTCCTACTCATGCTAGTGGGTTTCATCTATTTACTGTGGCAATGACAGGTCATGCAAAGGATAAAGGGGTTCAGCTACCGCAGCAAGTAACAGTTGAATCGTTGTTGTCCTAATGCAGTAAAAGAGAGCAGGAGCGAGAGAGTAGGATTGTATCGGAATGAACAAGGGGGTTTTGCTTGCCTGGCACTTCTAAAGATAACATTGAGTCTTCATCAGTGTCAACGATCACATCATCGGTATCACGTCTATCGAGAGGGGACAAATACCGGCAACACAGAAGGGAACACAATCAATGCAATGCACAATATGATGCATGATCATGACATGGCAAAATGAATGTGTTTTGAGCTAATGCAACTAGCAACAGATTAAATGAAGTTGGTTTGAATACAAGATTCAAATTCAAACTCCATATGTGATTATTTAAATGCCCTTTAATTGATTTGTGCTAAACAGCAGCTATAAGTTGTTCTAACATGCATGAAAATGGTACAGATGGATTCCTTGAATTTTTCTGATAATTTTTCATATATAATTTATTTAATTTGGAGTTACGGTTAATTTTCTATGATTTATTGAAGTTTAAATCAATTTCTGGAATTTTCCTGATTTAATTTAAATCCAGAAATTAAATATTGCGCCAGCATGACGTCAGCACGACGTCAGCGGTCAACGCGGCTGTCCAGGGTCAAACCTGACGTGTGGGACCCACACGTCAGTGACAGGGGGTTAACCCCGAGTCAAACCTGGGCTGGTTAGCTTTGACTAAGCCCTGGGGCCCACTTGTCAGCGTCAGCAGGTGGGGAATTAGTGACTAATTAACAAGCCACGTCAGCCCGCCGGAGTTCTGGCCGGCGGCGACCAATAGCGCAGCGGCGACTCGCCGGACTTGCGCTACAGACGGCGTTTGGTCGCGCGAAGACCACCGGGGCGTAGCCCGTCGTCGTCCGCAACCAGGGGAGCTGGTTGGGGGGCTGCGGGGGCGCCGGAGCTCGCCGGAGCAAGCTTGCGGCGGCGGCCGGAGCTTGGCTGTGTTCGGGGACGCGGCTGCAGCGTGCAAACGCGCGAACTAAAACGCTAGCGGGGCACTACGAGGTGCGGCGAGAGTGCTAGGTACACTAGCGTGGCCAAAAGGTCGCCGGAGCAACGCCGGCGACAAGCTCGAGCGGAGGCGAGCTTCGGCCATGGCGGAGCTAAGGCCTAGTCGGCGCAAACGGACACGGGAAGGAGGGGGTTCGGTGCGGGGGCTCACCGCAGAACCAGTGAGCGCGAGGGCGAGGTCGGGGATGCCCGGTAGCTCCCGAATCGCCGGCGAGGATCCACGGCGGCCGGAGTCGAATTTGGCGATGGCGACGGCTCCACGGGGCACTCCGGCTTGCGTGGCTCGGCGAGGAGGTAGCTGGCGACGAGGCGGAGCTCCTGGGGACGACGGGGAGGCGAGGGGGAGGCTGTGGCCGTGGTGGTTCTCGTCGGTGGCGGCGGCTCCGTTCGGGGAGGGGAGCAGAGGAGGGGGAGAGTGTTCGGGGAAGAGAGAGGGAGCAGCGAGGGAGGAAGAGGGGCGAGGGGACACGAGGCGTCTTCGTGGCGTCGCTAGGGAGGCCGGGGGAAGCAGGAGGTGGCCGGGGCAGGGAGGAGGTGGCCGGGGCGCGTGGCCGCGCGCGCCGGGCGCGTGCCCGTCCTCCTGGCAGAGGAGGAAGGCGACAGAGGGGGTAGCGGTGGCGGGCTGGGCCGCTGGGGGAGCTGGGCCGGCTGGCTGGACAGGTAAGCGCCAGGTAACTTCCTTCTGCTCTGTTTTATTTTTTTCTTCTGTTTTGTTTTATTTTAATATCTTTTGCCATTGTTTGAATTTAAAAATAATTCAAACAATGCCAAAACTCCTCTGAATATTTTTATTTTGCTAGATGGACTTTTCCAAAAGCTCATAAAATAATTCAGGGATATTTGAATTATATTCTAATTATATGAATATAATTCAAATTCAAATAGCTAATGAATTAAATCCAAAGTCCCAAAAATAAATCCTTAAAAATGTTCAATATTTTGGTTGGGACCAGAACCCTTACCAAAAATTATCAAACATTTAAGAAGAGCATTTTGGAGCAATGAATGAGATTTCTAGGGGTTTTGCCCGTCTTTTATTTAAGTTTTTGAGGCTTCCAAAATTCCTCAGTTCAAATTTCAGAATTTAAACATGATGCACACATGAAGCTAGCCTAGAGCATTACCATAAGCTAGGGATGTGACACTAACGCCCCTGCCGATTTCATGAGTATGATGAACAAGGTATTCATGGAGTATTTGGACAAGTTTGTTGTGGTATTCATTGATGACATTATGATATACTCGAAGAACGAAGAAGAGCATGCGAAACACTTGCGTTTGGTTCTCGAGAAACTCAGGGAACATCAGTTATACGCCAAATTCAGCAAGTGCGAGTTTTGGTTGAAGGAAGTTGGATTTCTTGGGCATGTTATATCAGGAGAGGGTATAGCAGTGGATCCCAGTAAGGTTCAGTCAGTCACTGAATGGTTGGCACCCACTTCAGTTGGCGAGATCCGCAGTTTTCTTGGACTGGCAGGATATTATCGGAGATTCATTGAGAATTTTTCCAAGATTGCTAAACCAATGACGGAATTGTTAAAGAAGGATACTAAGTTCAAATGGACGGAGGAGTGCGAGACAAGCTTTCAAGAGCTGAAGGAACGATTGACTACAGCCCCAGTGCTGACCTTGCCATATATACATAAGGAGTTTCAAGTGTATTGTGACGCCTCTCGCTTGGGACTTGGATGTGTGCTCATGCAGGAAGGAAAAGTTGTTTCATATGCCTCACGACAACTAAAGCCACATGAGTTGAACTATACCACGCATGATTTGGAGTTAGCAGCCGTAGTGCATGCACTAATGACCTGGGGACATTATCTTATTGGAAACCGTTGTGATGTGTACACGGATCATAAGAGCTTGAAGTACATTTTCACACAAAAGGAGTTGAACCTCAGACAGAGGAGATGGTTGGAACTTATAAAGGACTACAACATGAAGCTACACTATCATCCAGGAAAAGCCAATGTCGTAGCAGACGCTTTGAGCCGGAAGAGTTATGCTAATGTTCTTGTGAGCAATGGAATGCGAAAGGAGTTAGCTGCAGAGATCATGGAACTACGATTGGAGATTGTTCCAAGAGGTTTTCTTGCAACGATGGAAGTTCAGTCAACATTGTTGGACAAGATTCGAGAAGCTCAGAAGGAAGACAAGGAGATTGCTGAGATAAGAGAGAGGATGGGCGAAGGTAAAGCCAAAGGTTTTCGCGAGGATGAACATGATACCTTATGGTTTGAGGATCGAAATTATGTTCCCAACAATTCGGAGATCAGGAAGTTGATACTTCAGGAGGCCCATGACTCACCATACTCGATTCACCCTGGAAACACCAAGATGTATTTAGACTTGAAGGAACGTTTCTGGTGGACTGGAATGAAGAAGGATGTTGCCGAGTATGTAGCCGTATGTGATGTATGTCAGAGAGTGAAGGCAGAACATCGGAAGCCAACAGGACTGTTACAGCCTATGCCAATACCCGAATGGAAGTGGGACAAACTTGGTATGGACTTTATTACCGGATTACACAGAACCAAGGCAGGATATTATTCTATATGGGTAGTTGTGGATCGATTGACTAAAGTAGCTCATTTCATCCCGGTGAAAACAACGTATACCAGTGCGAAGTTGGCCAAGATATATATGACCAGGATCGTATGTTTACATGGAGTTCCGAGGAGCATCGTATCAGATAGAGGAACTCAGTTTACTTCAAAGTTTTGGCATCAGTTACACCAGACTTTGGGAACCCGATTGGAGTTCAGTACAACTTTTCACCCGCAGACAGATGGGCAGACGGAAAGAGTCAATCAGATTCTGGAGGATATGCTAAGAGCCTGTGCGCTAGATTATGGATCTAGTTGGGATGACAATTTGCCGTACGCAGAGTTTTCTTATAACAACAGCTACCAGGCCAGTTTGAAGGTGGCACCATTCGAAGCTCTGTATGGACGCAGATGTAGGACACCGTTGATGTGGGACGAGGTAGGAGACCGTCAGTTGTTTGGACCAGGTTTGATCAAGGAATCAGAGGAGAAGGTTAAACTGATCAGAGACAGACTAAAGATTGCTCAGTCCAGACAGAAGAGTTACGCAGATTCAAAACGCAAGGAAGTAACTTATGAAGTTGGAGATAGAGCCTACCTAAGAGTATCGCCCTTGAGGGGAGTAAAACGATTTGGAGTTAAGGGAAAGTTAGCCCCGAGATTTGTAGGACCGTATCGTATTTTGTAACGGATGGGAGAAGATGCCTACAAACTGGAGTTACCAGAAGGATTGTCAGGAGTTCACGATGTGTTTCACGTATCATAGCTGAAGAAGTGCCATGCTGAGATGGCCAATATACCGTTGAATGATACAGTGCCTTTGGAGGCGACTCAGCTGGATAATAATCTGACTTATGAGGAGAAGCCAGTTAAGATTCTTGAGTTTGAAAGCCGAGTCACTCGCAACAAGGTGATCAAGTTTTGCAAAGTTCAGTGGAGTCATCATACTGAGGAGGAATCCACCTGGGAGCGAGAGGAGGATATTCGCAAGGACAATCCGCACCTATTTTCTAGCCAACCCGAATCTCGAGGGCGAGATTCATCTTAAGGGGGGTAGGTTTGTAACATCCCAAATTTCCAATTTGGCATGTTATACATAGATCATCCATGCATATCATATTTTATTGCTTTTTCGTTTGCAATCCTCGAAATCCTAAGCAACTCAAGGACCTTCGGAGAGAGTTGGGGATTCTCTAATTTTCATATTTGAAATTCTTATCAAATGGTGAAGACGAGGATTTGATTTTAATTATTTTCTCTCCGGAAAAATATTTCATTTTAAAATATTAAAAGAGGGGAGATAATATGACTTCTCCAAAATAATTGAAATATCGGAGGAAAAATGTTAAAATCAATTTTGGGATTTTATTTGAATTTACTTTGCTCCTAGAAAAATGTTGCATATTTTAAAATTTGCATTTTAGGGGCCAAGAGAAGTTCATCTTGTTCTAAATATTTTATTTAGCCGGAGAAAACTTGTTTTGGAATTTTTAGATTTTTTTTTCTAGGAATTTTTCTTCGGCGTAATGTTTAAAAAAAATAAAAAATCTCGCGCCCGACTGGGCCGAAGGCCCAGCCGAGAAGGCCGGCCCAGCCAGCCGCCGCCGCCGCCTTCCCCGCACGCGCCGTGCGCGGCACGGACGCCGAGGGCGAAGTCCGAGCTGGACTCCACCCCGGGTGCCCCCTCGCCCAAGCCAGCGCCCCGCCCCGCCCTTTATAAGCCGCCGCCCC
>NC_057810.1:230669853-230706313 GCF_018294505.1 Triticum aestivum
CTCGGTTTTTCTTTGAAAACCCTAGATCGTTTTTTTCTAGATCGGTTTATTTTTTTCTTTTTCGGTTTATTTACTTAGCGAACGTCCGTTCGTCTGTTCGTTTTAACGAACGCGTTCTCTGTTTAGTCTCTACTAACGAACATTCGTCCGTTTAGCAGTTCGTCGTTTTTCTTTTTATCGGATTTATTTCGCGATTATTCTGATCGCGATTTCTGATCCGATTTTCAAACCTGTTTATCTTTTTGCTCGTTTATCGGAATCAGGCGATTCAAGCGCCTAGAGTTTCATCTCGAAACCCTCTTTCCGAATAATCAACTCAAACAAGATTTTATTCTGTAAAATTTGATCTTGATCCGGAATAGCAAAACGAAGTTGTTTCTTTTGTCGTTTGAGTTTCGTTGCTTTGTTTGATTTGATTCTTTTTGTAAACCGGAGTTCTTAGGTTGAACTCTCCGGTCAGACTCTTTTGTTTGGAGTTCTACTTGTGCATCTTTTATTGTTGCTTATGTATGTTATTGTTTGCTTGCGATAGAATTCCCGGAGTGCGAAGCGTGTTACTACGAGTCTCTAGCGTACCCGGATCGTCAGCAAGGCAAGTAACACTTTGATCATACTCTTTTCATACCCAGTTTTTATGCATTAGATTCAATCCTCAAACATTGCATGATTAGGATGTTTTAACATGTGGGTATTGGGAAGTAGTTGTTGAGGTAGAACCTATTGCCCTGTTTATTATCAAACCCTTGGGAGTTACTTCTACGTTATGCTTATATAGCCATGCTATGCTCGTAGACGTGGATTGGGTTTGAGTGATATCCATGACAGATGTGAGATTGTTAATTAGTGGTTTACTTAAGGTGGCAACTTTAATACACATCTGGGTGGATTGAGGCACCTGGGGTTACCAGTGATTGCCTGTTTTATTTTTGGAAATCCCGGGGTTACCGTGTGATTCTCCTATGGACCGCCACCCAGGCTCAAAGGGAAGTGAGTCTATTCATGCTAGGAACTTCCTTGTGCAGCCGCAAGCTATTATGGGCTCTAGCATAGTTTGAGTAAGTTGCGTGAAGCTCTCGAAGAGGTGGATCAGCAGGTAGTGGGATTGTAGGTTTGGTATGGTCTGCCCGGAGTAGAGAGTTAATGCTTCTGAAAGACTGTGTCTCGGTCATCCGTCTCTCAAACACCATGCAGTGCGAGAATCAACGGAGGCGATCGAGTCTTGCGGGGAAAAGTGCGCAAACCTCTGCAGAGTGTACAATCTAATCATGGTTAGCCATGTCCCCGGTTATGGACAGTTCTGAGTATCTAGTACTTGAGTATTCGCATGTATCTCAACACTCTTAAATTAATTTTGCTGGGTTGTTAAGTACTTTTAATTGGGATCATTGAGTTGGGGTTTACCTTCTCAGATGATGTTTCAACTACCATGATAGTTAGATTAAAATTGATTCCTTTGTAGTAGGGAAAAATTGGCTTTTTCGCAAAACTGTAACCATAGAGCTTTCCACCAGCCAAATATGCATGTAGTGGTAGCATTATTCTGTTATTGCTCTTTTGTGTTACATTGCCAACATATTCCATGTGCTGACCCGTTCTCGAGCTGCAACGTATTATGTTGCAGACTTTTCAGACAAGGAGTAAGGTTCGTAGGTCGTTGCCGTGCAGCTCAGCTATGCCGTTGGAGTTGATGGACTCACTTTATCTTCCAAGCCTTCCGCTGTTATCGCATTAGATGGCCTTAAGCCATATTATTGTAATAAGTTCTCTATTGAGACATTCGATGTAATAAGTGTGTGATTGCTACTCTGTTATAAATCCTTCGAAGTACTGTGTGGTGTCAGCATTACTGATCCAGGGATGACACCTGAGCACTGAGACTTGACCATCTGAGGTCGGGTCGCTACAAGCTCGTGACTCCAAGGAGCCGGACTCCCCTCTGGACTCCGAACCTTCCGTGCTCCTGCCGATCGAATCCGATCGGGCGCCGATCATGGAGTTCACCACCGCGGACATCTTTCAGCACTCGCCCTTTGGCGACATCCTGAATTTACTAAAGTCTCTCTCTTTCTCAAGAGAGCCCTGGCCGGATTATGGTCAGCAAGGTTGGGATGCGGACGGTGAAGAAATTCAAAGCCCACCCACCACCCACTTTGTAGCCACTTTCGAAAGTTTAAACGACGTGCTCGATTTCGACTCCGAAGACATCGATGGTATGGACGACGATGTAGGAGATAAGAGTGAACCAGCACCTATAAGGCACTGGACAGCCACCTCATCTCACGATGTATAGATGGTGGACACACCAAAAGGAAGTGACGACGAGGAACAATGGGAGGCCACGAGGGATCATTCCCTCGAAAAGCAGACAAAATGGCGACGTAAGCGCCACTCAAAATCCTGCCTCGACAAAGACAGCAACTGTCGGTGTCAAAACCGGCGGATCTCGGGTAGTGGGTCCTGAACTGTGCGTCTAGGCGGATGGTAACAGGAGACAAGGGACACGATGTTTTTACCCAGGTTCGGGCCCTCTCGATGGAGGTAAAACCCTACTCCTGCTTGATTGATATTGATGATATGGGTAGTACAAGAGTAGATCTACCACGAGATTAGAGAGGCTAAACCCTAGAAGCTAGCCTATGGTATGATTGTTGTTCGTCCTACGGACTAAAACCCTCCGGTTTATATAGGCACCGAAGAGGGTTAGGGTTACACAGAGTCGGTTACAATGGTAGGAGATCGACATATCTGTATCGCCAAGCTTGCCTTCCACGCCAAGGAAAGTCCCATCCGGACACGGGACGAAGTCTTCAATCTTGTATCTTCATAGTCCAGGAGTCCGGCCAAAGGCTATAGTCCGTCCATCCGGACACTCCCTAATCCAGGACTCCCTTAGTAGCCTGTAAACCAGGCTTCAATGACGACGAGTCCGACGCGCATATTGTCTTCGGCATTGCAAGGCGGGTTCCTCCTCCGAATACTTCATAGAAGATTTTGAACACAAGGATAGTGTCCGGCTCTACAAAATAAATTCCACATACCACCATAGAGAGAATGATATTTACACAACTTCAGTCTGCTGACGTGTTCCGAGGTGTGGCATCACACCATGGCCAAGCCTTTATTCGAATCGTTTTTACTGTTCCACCTCAGCGCGTTTAGCGAGGTGGTTTACTTGGCACGTCTTGTCAAAGAAGAGATCGTGTCCCCTTATTCTGGTTTTCTCATCAGTACGGGCGTGGGTAACCCAACCGTGCCCATTGGCACGTCTCCTCTATCGAAGGCGAGTCGCGAATGGTCACGGGGAAGGCTCTTGGTATTCAACCTCTTTATAGAGAGACCAAGGCTCCACTCCCTTCTTTCAATCTCAATCGAATCCGCCCCTCGCCTCGAGTTCCAACACCCAAAGCTCCAGATTCAGGCACTTCGGACCTTCGATGATGTCCGGCTCCGACCTGCAGGGCCGGTGGATGCCTTCCTCCGTTACGGAAGAAGACGTGCTAAAGCTAAGAGATGCCAGGTATTTAACCGGAGAAATTTCGCATAGGTTGCCTGCCCAAGGGCAGGTTATTCCCACTCCCAAGCCTGGTGAAAGCATGGTGTTCGCGCCTCACTTCCTTCGGGGACTAGGCTTCCCGACAGACCCCTTCGTGAGGGGGCTCATGTTTTACTATGGGTTGGAATTTCATGACTTGGATCCGGAGTCCATCCTCCACATCTCATCGTTCATTATCGTAGGTGAAGCCTTCCTCCGCATTACCCCTCACTTCGGATTGTGGCTCAAGATTTCGAGGTGGAGCTGAAGATGATCAAGGGGCAGCAGGCAGAGTGTGGAGGGGCTGTTATAAGCAAGAATGCTGATGCTCCGTGGCCCGAGGGCTCTTTTCAAGAGGAGCTCAGCCTATGGCAACAAGAGTGGTTTTATATCACAGCTCCCAGGGGCACCAAATGGGTGGCGCCACCTGCCTTTCGCTCGGGTCCTCCACCGTGGCTGGCATCATGGATTAATAAAGGACTTGACTGCGGGCTGTCCAAGGACGTGCCCTTGTTGCAGGGCCGCATTCAAGATCTCCTAGAGAGAGAGAGATCACTCTGGTCGTAGTAACGCAGGTCATGCTGATTCGTCGCACCCTGCCCAGCAAACGTCGCCCCCCCCGCCTATGGGAATTTAACCCGGAGGGACCACGAGCTCTCCAACATTTTATGGGCGCGACGCCCGTGGAGATTTACAAGCTTTTCTTCGGATCACAAGCGATGTGTCTGGACTTGACCGAGGACGCAGGTCTGAATTGCAATCGCCCGGATACTCAAGTAAGTAGCCCCGTACCCGGACATGCTATCCCATATTTATCATGAATTTTCCCTTAAAAGAGCGGTCCCTTGAACAGGAGTGGATAGCAAAAGCAAAGTTAATCAGGTGTCCGGCCCCCCTCCCTGAGACCACGCCGGATCCTGTGTTAACCAGGATGCTGGAGGTTGCGCCTTCGGAAGAAGGTGAAGGGGGGAATAAGGAAGCTACCGCCTCCGCGAAGGAGGCTGTCAGGAAAGCGGGATCAAGAATCCCTCCCTCCAAGGGAAGAAGAGGACCGCCTCTGAAGACCCGGAGACCATGATCTCAAAGCGGGGGAAGAAATCTTCGTCAGAGGGTCCTGCGCCAAGATATGCCTCGGCCGCATTATGCCCCCAAGAGGATCAGCCCTCCACCGAGCCGTAAGTAAAAAAGGGGAGTTTTATTTAAATAAAGGATATCCCTGCCGTAGTTCTGATGAACATAACCGAAACTTTACCTTGTAGTTCGGATCTCAGCCCTTCTCAGCAGAGCTCATCTTCGGGGGATCTTCGTCCGGAGATGATAGAGAGCGAAACGCCTCCCCCTGCCGTACCGTCTTGCGAGGCGGGCGACCCTGAGGTGTCGTCGCGGAGGGTTTCTCCGAGTCCGGCGGAACCGGAAGGCAGTCGTATGTCCCCTCAAAGCCCTCTGCGTCCGGCCTTCGAAAAAGGCCATGGGACGAGTCCGGCACCACCTGGTGTATGGTTGGAGGAGATGAAGGATCTGCTCGGGTGAGCGTCTATCTCAGAAGATCACCATGCGTTAATGGGTACGGTGATTGAAAGGATTTCATCCGCTGAGAGCGGTTTGCACGAAGCCGTCAGAAGTTTACTGATAGGTTTTGAGGTACGCAAAATGATGTACCTTCTGACAGTCCCGCATATAAGATGCGCCCTGTGTAGATAGTAGCCCCTGAAGCTCGGTGTGTTGTCAGAAATGACAGCGCACCGAGGATCATAATCCCAGGTATAATATGTTGCCCTTCCTATGTAGGTGGCGAAGGGTCCGGTGGATAGCCGGACGGATGAATTTGCCGAACTAAAGCGGCAATTTGACGTGGCGGATGCCGACATCGCGCTTGTCAATAAGCGGCTGGACGAGTCACAAGGTATGCAATTTCTCCGCGGACACCTGGTAAGGGAGCTTGATGCCCCTGCCTTACAACATGTATGCTTGATGCAGATGGTGCCGCTGCCATGGAGAGCCTTCGGGCGGAGCTCGCCCGAGCCAAGGAGCAGGCCAGAAAGAGTGATGCGGCTGCCTTGAAGGCGGCCGAAGAGCTAAAAGCCGAACAGGCTGCTCATTGCCGAAGCAAGAAGGAAATGGCCGAGATGGCCGTGAAGTTGAAGAATGCTGCCAACCGCTGCAAGCTTCATGAAAAGGAAGATCGAGCGGTGCAAGAGGACGTGAAGAAGGCCGCTACCGAGGCCAAGGATGCTCGCTCTACGATGAGAGCTATGAAGGAGGAGCTACGTCAGGCCGGAGATATCGCGGCTGGAAAGCCCTTCCTGCTGCGGAGGAAGTTCATGGATCCTAAATATGCTCAGTTGCACCGGCTGTGGAGTGTGGAGGATGCTTATCTGGACTTGGTGGCAAGTGCCGCGGACGCGGCCGAACACTTCCGAGATCAAAAGGATCATGAAATGGAAAAGGTTTTTTGGTCGCAGTTCCATAATCCAGAGCGCCCTCTTCCATTAACCGATCACTTGGCCGAATGAGCGGAGCTGAATAGGTTATCCGGACTTGCCATGAAGGATGTCGTGAGTCTGTTGTGGCCGAAAAGGCCCGAGCCAAAAAGTTATTTTGGCTTGGTGCAGCGGTTCCTTGGTGCGATGTCGCACATCAATGCGATGAGGAGGTCGGCATGCATAGAGGGTGCGCGGATGGCTCTTGCTCGTGTCAAGACATACTTGGCAGAGATGAAGGCCACCGATGTTGCATCCCCGGATTTGGACGGAAGCCGAGTACCTGTCGAGCAATATTTTCAGGAAGTTATGCCGGGCGCTCGTTTAATAGAGACGCAGTGCTCGAAGGATATTATGTTCGAATAACATGTATTATTGTGAAACAATGTTTTGATGAAATATAAAAGCTTTTTATACTTGTACCTTCAAGAATTAAAATACCTCCTATGCGGCCGTTAATGTATATGTGTATATAACCTGAAAGATGGCAGTCTTCGGCTTTAGCCCCCACGCATATAATGCGGGGGTGTTTGCAAAAGGTGCATTGTCACACTTGATCCAACGTCTTGGTCCTATAAAGGAGGTGGTAGCACAGCAAACTAAGCAACCGGACTATAATGCTTTATCACTTTCACTTAGCCATAGGAGTTTGACAGTCGGGCTACTATATAGCCCCTAGGGGCACCGCGCTTACCCGAATTCGGGGTGCGTATGTGCCTACCGGGAAACGGCCCTTCGTCAATCCGGAGGAATCCTATAGATTCCGGCGGGTCATCGAGTGGTTGACCAGTCTCACGCTATATCATGATGGTTAGTTTTTGGCTTTCTCTATTGAGGTGCTCGCCTGGACGAACCGAGGCACAATCGCAGTAGTTCTCCTGGTGCCGCGTTAGCTGATAGAGCGGAACGTAAGGCAGCAAAACACAGGAGCCGGGCAAAACCAACATTTGACCAAAGACATGATTCGGAGCTGATGCATATAAGGCCTAACTCGAGACGCCGAACACTCCCTAAGGTATTCGGTCTTTGTGAAAATGGGCCGAACAACGCCCTTGGTAGAAGCCCCTGGTGTCCAGGTACGTGCAAAATTCTGACATGGCCCATGCCAAAACGCTAGCCTCCTCCTTAGTTATAGCAAGAAACCGGGGGATGTGTATCAACAAGAGACAGTAAAAAAGGTTTACGCAGGGTCTTAATCTGAAAAAAAATCCTTGCAACGGGTCCCTACTGCACGTCTGCGCCTGTGTCTCCGTTGTGCCGTATCCTGGACGGGTGTAGCACGGTGTTCATCTGTAAAAGAGAGGAACTTAGTTGAAAAAGATCGTGCGAAAATGTATGTTATACTAAATAAACAAAATACAATTCAAAAAATGAATAAAATTGAGCTTTAATGTCTCTTGTTGTACATGCGCGGAGCCCTTGATTAGTGCGGGTGTATGCGGCTAGTAAGCGGCTAGTAAGCCCTTGTATGTTTACGCCGGACTCATCTAAACATGTCCGGGGTCTGGATGACCTGTTTAGGTGCTTTGATTAGTGAAGCCGGTTTAGTGTGTGGCTGTCAAGGCAGTCACACAATCTTCCGCGCTCGAGGAACACTCGATATTTCCCTTTAAGGAGATGATGCCTCGCGGACCGGGCATTTTGAGTGTAAAGGATGCATAATGCGGTATTGCGTTAAAGCGGGCGAAAGCTTCGCGTCCCAGTAGTGCTTGGTAGCCACTTGTAAATGGGGCGAGGTGGAAGGTTAACTTTTCGCGGCGGAAGTTGTCGGGTGAGCCGAACACAACTTCTAGCAGTAGAGAGCCCGTACAATGGGCATATGGGCCTGTCATTACCCCTTGAAACAAAGTGTTGCTATGGCGAATTTTGGTTGGGTCTATCCCCATTTTGCGGATTGTGTCCTGATATAGCAGGTTTAGATCACTGCCGCTGTCCATTAGGACTTGTGTAAATTGGAGTCCGTCGATTATCAGATCTAATATCAAGGCAGTCCATCCTGCATTCCGGATACTTCTAGAGTAATCCTGATGGTCGAAGGTGATTGGTTTTAACAACCAGTGGCGGGACTCCTCCGGGATAGGCCGTATGGAGCGTACCTCTATGGGCGCCGCTCTATTTTTCCCTTTTGTCACGTGAAGTGAGTTAACTGTCTTGACTTCTTGTGGGAAATTCTTTTGTTTTCTGGTGCTCTGCTTGTGGGGTTCGTCATCATCCTCGCTTGGTGTGTCGAGCCCCTTGTGTTCGGCGTTGAGTTTGCCGGACTGCTTGAAGACCCAACAATCTACGTGGGTATGGTTTGCAGGCTTCCCAGGAGTACTGTGGATTTGGCATATCTTGTTCAAGATTTTGTTTAAGTTAGATAGCTCATCCCTATTATCCTTAAGGGGCAGTTTTTTATGATTTTGCCGAGAGCTTTTGAATCCGGCGTTGACTGCCGTGCTCTTCGGGCTGTTTCCCTTGGTCCGGCGCTGGTCCTTGCTGCATCGCGGTTTCCCGTTTCCATCCCTGACTTCGGATGTACTTGGGTCGCAGGTACTGCATCTTGCCAGCCAGCTATCCTCTCCCGCGCAAAAGCGGGCCGTGAGGCTTGTTAATGCGGCCATTGTTCTTGGCTTTTCTTGGCCGAGGTGTCTGGCGAGCCGTTCGTCTCGGACGTTGTGTTTGAAAGCTGCTAAGGCTTCGGCGTCCGGACAATCGACTATTTGGTTCTTTTTAGTAAGGAATCTGTTCTAGAATTTTCGGGCTGACTCTTTGGGTTGTTGAGTTATGTGACTTAAATCGTCTGCATCCGGAGGTCGGACATAGGTCCCTTGAAAATTTGCCCGAAAAGCATCCTCGACCTCTTCCCAACATCCAATGGTGTTTTCAGGGAGGCTTTTGAGCCAATGCCGGGCTGGCCCTTTGACCTTGAGGGGTAAGTATTTTATGGCGTGGAGGTCATCTCGTCTAACCATGTGTATGTGGAGGATGTAATCCTCAATCCAGACTCCAGGGTCTGTTATTCTGTTGTATGCCTCTATGTTTACGGGCTTGAATCCCGCTGGAAATTCATAATCCAGAACCTCATCGGGGAAACATAGGGGGTGTGCAGCACCCCTATATTTAGGTGTACCGTAATATTCGGATACTTGATGTGTTGCATTGCTTACTAGAGCTTGCTTTCTTGGTCCGTAGATAGATCTAACTGGGCCGTCTTTTTGATGCGAATCCGTGTGCAGATCGCGTGCCGGCTTGTGTGTGGCACCGTTTGCTGCTCTATGTTTGCCATTGGGTCGTCTATCCGACCGGGTGGTCTGCTTGTTCTTTGATTGCGGGGGTTCTATGGCCTCCTCATCAAATTTGGGCAGTAGTTTTCGCTTCGGGTAGCTCTTTGTTCGGCGACTGTCGCCGTATTTGTCTGCGGTGTTGAGTACTTTGCTCCATCTGATTCTGAGTGCATCTTCCGCTGTTTTGAGCTTCCGCTTCTGCTTTTTCAGGCTTCGTGGAGTGGCGACGAGCCTTTTGTGGAGGTTCTTCTGCGCCGGCAACTTGTCAAGCGTGAGATCACCCGGACTGTTATCTTCGCCGGGGACGGATTGTTTATCCATATTGTCATGTTCGGACGGTTGCTCGATAGCATGTTCGCAGTCCACCAGTTCGCCCTGCTTTATGGCTGGGTCTGTATGGCTAGTTTCTTTGTCGAGGCGGGATTTTGAGCGGCGCTTACGTCGCCGTTTTGTCTGCTTTTCGAGGGAATGATCCCTCGTGGCGTCCCGTTGTTCCTCGTCGTTGCTTCCTTTAGGTGTGTCCACCATGTATACATCGTGAGATGAGGTGGCTGTCCAGTGCCTTATAGGTGCTGGTTCATTCTTATCTCCTACCTCGTTGTCCATACCGTCGATGTCTTTGGAGTTGAAATCGAGCACGTCGTTTAAACTTTCGACAGTGGCTACGAAGTGGGTGGTGGGTGGGCTTTGAATTTCTTCGTCGTCCACATCCCAACCTTGCTGACCATAATCCGGCCAGGGCTCTCCTAATAAAGAGAGATACTTTAGTAAATTCAGGATGTCGCCAAAGGGCGAGTGCTGAAAGATGTCCGCGGTGGTGAACTCCGTGATCGGCGCCCGATCGGATTTGATCGGCAGGAGCGCGGAAGGTTCGGAGTCCGGAGGGGAGTCCGGCACCTTGGAGTCACAAGCTTCGCAAAGGACAGGGATGGTGTTCGGCTAAATTGCCGTAGAGATCGCAGCCCCCGAGGCAGTGTCCAGCCACCCGTCCTCGATCGGCGCAGTTGGCTCCGAGCTAAGGGTCGGAGCGGACACTGGTGCGGCCTCTAGGGCACTGTTCGGCGGCAGAGCTAGATCATGCCGATCGTGACAGTGCGGCGCGCTTGGCTGTGGCTCGAACCCATCGAAGATCAAGTATCCGCGGACGTCAGCCATGTAGTTCAAACTTCCAAATCTGACCTGATGGCCAGGGGCATAGATTTCAATCTGCTCCAGATGGCCAAGCGAATTGGCCCGCAGTGCAAAGCCAACGAATACGAAGACCTGTCCGGGGAGAAAAGTCTCACCCTGGACCGCATCGTTGTTGATGATCGGAGGAGCCATCGGGCCTAAAGATGACGACACAGAGGAACTCCCAATGAAAGCACCAATGTCGGTGTCAAAACTGGCGGATCTCGGTAGGGGGTCCCGAACTGTGCGTTTAGGCGGATGGTAACAGGAGACAAGGGACACGATGTTTTTACCCAGGTTCGGGCCCTCTCGATGGAGCTCCTTCTTGATTGATATTAATGATATGGGTAGTACAAGAGTAGATCTACCACGAGATCAGAGAGGCTAAACCCTAGAAGCTAGCCTATGGTATGATTGTTGTTCGTCCTAAGGACTAAAACCCTCCGGTTTATATAGGCACCAAAGAGGGTTAGGGTTACACAGAGTCGGTTACAATGGTAGGAGATCTACATATCCGTATCGCCAAGCTTGCCTTCCACGCCAAGGAAAGTCCCATCCGGACACGGGGCGAAGTCTTCAATCATAGTCCAGGAGTCCGGCCAAAGGCTATAGTCCGGCCATCCGGACACCCCCTAATCCAGGACTCCCTCATCAACCATACAAACCCAGCCATAGAGCAGGGAGAACCAGTGGACGGTGAACATGCTATAGAGCAACCGTCCGAACATGACAATATGGATAAACAATCCGTCCCCGGCGAAGATAACAGTCCGGGCGATCTCACGCCGGACAAGTTGCCGGAGCAGAAGAACCTCCACAAAAGGCTCGTCGAGACTGCACGAAGCCTGAAAAAGCAGAAGCAGAAGCTCAAAACTGCGGAAGATGTGCTCAGAATCAGATGGAGCAAAGTACTCAACACTGCATACAAATACGGCGACAGTCGCCGAACAAAGAGCTACCCGAGGCGAAAACTACTGCCCGAATTTGATGAGCAGGCCGTAGAGCCCCTGCAATCAAAGAACAAGGAGACCGCCCGGTCGGATAGACGAGCCAATGGCAAACATAGAGCGGCAAACGGCGCCGCACACAAGCCGGCACGCGATCCGCACACGAATTCGCATAAAAAAGACGGCCCAGTTAGATCTATCTACAGACCAAGAAAGCAACCTCTAGTAAGCAATGCAACACATCATGTATCCGAATATTACGGTACACCTAAATATAGGGGTGCCGCTCACCCCCTATGTTTCACCAATGAGGTTCTGGATTATGAATTTCCAGCGGGATTCAAGCCCGTAAACATAGAGGCATACGACGGAACAACAGACCTTGGAGTCTGGATTGAGGATTACATCCTCCACATACACATGGCTAGAGGAGATGACCTGCACGCCATAAAATACTTACCCCTCAAGCTCAAAGGGCCAGCCCGACATTGGCTCAAAAGCCTCCCCAAAAACACCATTGGAAGTTGGGAAGAGCTTGAGGATGCTTTTTGGGCAAATTTTCAAGGGACCTATGTCCGACCTCCGGATGCAGACGATTTAAGTCACATAA
Source organism: Triticum aestivum (assembly GCF_018294505.1). Taxonomy (NCBI): domain Eukaryota; kingdom Viridiplantae; phylum Streptophyta; class Magnoliopsida; order Poales; family Poaceae; genus Triticum; species Triticum aestivum. Next base: position 230,681,859 of record NC_057810.1, read on the forward strand.
CTCAGCAACTCGGAGAGTCAGCCCGAAAATTTTGGAACAGATTCCTTACTAGAAAGAACCAAATAGTCGACTGTCCAGACGCCGAAGCCTTAGTAGCTTTCAAACACAACGTCCGAGACGAATGGTCGCCAGACACCTCGGCCAAGAAAAGCCAAGAATAATGGCCGCATTAACAAGCCTCATGACCCGCTTTTGCGCGGGAGAGGATAGCTGGCTGGCAAGATGTAGTACCAGCGACCCAAGTACATCCGAAGTCAGGCATGGAAACGAGAAACCGCAACGCAGCAAGGACCAGCGTCGGACCAAGGGAAACAGCCCGAAGAGCACGGCAGTCAACGCCGGATTCAAAAGCTCTTGGCAGAATCATAAAAACCCGCCCCTTATGGATAACAGGGACGAGCTATCCAACTTAAACAAAATCTTGGACAAGATATGCCAAATCCACAGTACTCCCGGGAAGCCTGCAAACCATACCCATAGAGATTGTTGGGTCTTCAAGCAGTCCGACAAACTCAACGCCGAACAAAAGGGGCTCGACACACCAAGCGAGGACGATGACGAACCCCACAAGCAGAGCAACGGAAAACAAAAGAATTGCCCACAAGAAGTCAAGACAGTTAACTCACTGCACGTGACAAAAGTGAAAAATAGAGCGGCGCCCATAGAGGTACGCGCCATACGGCCTATCCTAGAGGAGTCCCGCCACTGGTTGTTAAATCCAATCACCTTCGACCATCAGGATTACTCTAGAAGTATCCAGAATGCAAGATGGATTGCCTTGATATTAGACCGAATAATTGGCGGACTCCAATTTACACAAGTACTAATGGACGGCGGCAGTGATCTAAACCTGCTATACCAGGACACAATCCGCAAAATGGGGATAGACCCAACCAAAATTCGACATAGCAACACTTCCTTTCAAGGGGTAATGTCAGGCCCATATGCCCATTGTACGGGCTCTCTACTGCTAGAAGTTGTGTTCGGCTCACCCGACAACTTCCGCCGTGAAAAGTTAACCTTCCACCTCGCCCCATTTACAAGTAGCTACCAAGCACTACTGGGACGCGAAGCTTTCGCCCGCTTTAATGCAATACCGCATTATGCATCCCTTACATTTAAAATGCCCGGTCCGCGAGGCATCATCTCCTTGAAGGGAAATATCGAGCGTTCCTCAAGCGCGGAAGATTGTGTGACTGCCTTGACAGCCACACACTAAACCGGCTTCACTAATCAAAGCACCTAAACAGGTCGTCCAGACCCCGGACACGGTTAGACGAGTCCAGCGTAAACATACGAGGGCTTACTAGCCGCATACCCCCGCACAAGGGGCTCCGTGCCTGTACAACAAGAGACAATAAAGCTCAATCTTATTCATTTTTGAATCGTACTTTGTTTAATATAACGTACATTTTTGCATGATCTTTTTCAACTAAGTTCCTCTCTTTTACAGATGAACACCGTGCTACACCCGTCGAGGATACGGCACAATGGAGAAACAGGCGCAGACGTGCAGTAGGGACCCATTGCAAGGATTCTTTTCAGATTAAGACCCTGCGTAAACCTTTTTTACTATCTCTTGTTGATACACATCCCCTGGTTTCTTGCCATAACCAAGGAGGAGGCTGGCGTTTTGGTATGGGCCACGTCAGAATTTTGCGCGTACCTAGACACTAGGGGCTTATTACCAAGGGCGTTGTTCGTCCCATTTTCATAAAGACCGAATACCTTAGGGAGTGTTCAGCGTCTCGAGTTAGGCCATATATGCATCAGCTCCGAATAATGTCTTTGGTGAAATGTTGGGTTTGCCTGGCTCCTGCGTTTTGCTGCCTTACGTTCCGCTCTATCGGCTAAGGCAGCACCAGGAGAACTACTGCGATTGTGCCCCGCTTCGGCCAGGCGAGCACCTCCGTAGAGAAAGTCGAAAACTGACTGTCATGATATAGCGTGAGACTAGTCAACCACTCGATGACCCACCAGAATCTATAGGATTCCTCCGCATTGACGAAGGGCTATTTCCCGGTGAGGCACATACGCGTCCTGAATACGGGTAAGCGCGGTGCCCCTAGGGGCTATATAGTAGCCCCACTGTCAAACTCCTATGGCTAAGTGAAAGTGATAAAGCATTATAGTCCAGTTGCCTAGTTTGTTGCGCTACCACCTCCTTTATAGGACCAAGACGTTGGATCAATTGTGAAAATGCGCCTTTTGCAAACACCCCCGCATTATATGCGTGGGGGCTGAAGCCGAAGACTGCCATCTTTCAGGTTATATATACATATACATTAGCGGCCGCACAGGAGGTATTTTAATTCTTGAAAGGCACAAGTATAAAAAGCTTTTATATTCCATCGATACATTGTTTCACAATAATACATGTTATTCGAAGTAATATCCTTCGAGCACTGCGTCTCTATTAAACGAGCGCCCTGCAGAACTTCCGTCCGAATCTGGAGATGCAACATCGGTGGCCTTCATCTCCGCCCAGTATGTCTTGACACGGGCAAGAGCCATCCGCGCACCCTCTATGCATGCCGACCGCCTCATTGCATTTACAATGAGGCAGCGAACCAAGGAACTGCTGCACCAAGCCAAAATAACTCTTCGGCTCGGGCCTTTTCGGCCACAAAAGACTCACGACATCCTTCATGGCAAGTCCGGATAACCTATTTAGCTCCGCCCATTTGGCCAAGTGACCGGTTAATGGAAGTGGGCGCTCTAGATGATGGAACTGCGACCAAAAAAAACCTTTCCATTTCGTGATCTTTTTTATCTCGGAAGTGTTCGGCCGCGTCCGCGGCACTTGCCGCCAAGTCCAGATAAGCATCCTCCGCACTCCACAGCCGGTCTAACTGAGCATAATTAGGATCCATGAATTTCCTCCGCAGCAGAAAGGGCTTTCCAGCCGCGATATCTCCGGCCTGACTCCGCTCTTCCTTCATAGCTCTCATCGCAGAGCAAGCATCCCTGTCCTCGGTAGTGGCCTTTTACAGGTCCTCTTGCACTGCTCGATCTTCATTTTCAAGAAGCTTGCAGCGGTCGTTAGCATTCTTCAACTTCACGGCCATCTCGGCCATTTCTTTCTTGCTTCTGCAGTGAGCAGCCTGTTCGGCTTTTAGCTCTTTGGCCGCCTTTAAGGCAGACGCATCACTCTTTCTGGCCTGCTCCCTGGCTCGGGCGAGCTCCGCCCGAAGGTTCTCCATGGGAGCGGCACCATCTGCATCAAGCATACATGTTGTAAGGCATGGGCATCAGGCTCCCTTACCAGGTGTCCATGGAGAAATTGCATACCTTGTGACTCCTCAAGTCGCCTATTGACAAGCGCGATGTCGGCATCCGCCACGTCAAGTTGCCTCTTTAGTTGAATTCATCAGTCCGGCTAGCCACCGGACCCTTCGCCACCTTCATAGGAAGGGCGACACATTATACCTGGGATTATGATCCTCGGCGCGCTATCATTTTTGGCAACACACTGAGCCTCAGGGGCTACTATCTACACATGGCGCATTTTATATGCGGAACTATCAGAAGGTACATCATTTTGCGTACCTCAAGACCTGTCAGTAAACTTCTGACAGCTTCGTGCACTCCGCTCTCAGCGGATGAAATCCTTTCAATCACCGCACCCATTAACGCACGATGATCTTCTGAGATAGATGCTCGCCCGAGAAGATCCTCCAGCTCCTCCGACCGTACACCAGGTGGTGCCGGACTCGTCCGATGGCCTTTTTCGAAGGCCGGACACGGACGGCTTTGAGGGGAAATACGACCACCTTCTGGCCCCACCAGACTCGGAGAAACCCTCCGCGACGACACCTCAGGGTCGCCCGCCTCGCAAGACGGTATGGCAGGGTGAGGCGTTTCGCTCTCTATCATCTCTGGACGAAGATCCCCCGAAGATGAGCTCTGCTGAGAAGGGCTGAGATCCGAACTACAAGGTAAAACTTCGGTTATCTTCATCAGAAATAGGGCAGGGATATCCTTTATTTTAAAAACTCCCCTTTTTACTTACGGCTCGGTGGAGGGCTGATCCCCTTGGGGGCATAATGCGCCCGAGGCATCTCTCGGCGCAGGACCCTCTGACGAACATTTCTTCCCCCGCTTTGAGACCATGGTCTTCGGGTCTTCAGAGGTGGTCCTCTTCTTCCCTTGGATGGAGGGATTCTCAATCCCTCCATTCCTGGAAGCCTCCTTCGCAGACGCGGTAGCTTCCTTGTTCCCCCCTTCACCTTCGTCCAATGCTGCAACCTCCAGCATCCTGGTTAACATGGGATCCGACATGGTCTCAGGGAGGGGGGCCGGACACCTGATTAACTTTGCTTTCCCTATCCACTCCTGTTCAAGGGACAGCTCTTTTGAGGGTGAATTCATGATAAATATGGGGTAGTGTGTCCGGGTACAGGGCTACTTACTTGAGTATCCAGGCGATTGCAGTTCAGACCTGCGTCCTCGGTCAAGTCCGGACACATCGCTTGTGATCCAAAGAAAAGCTCGTACATCTCCACGGGCGTCGCGCCCATAAAATGTTGCAGAGCTCGTGGTCCCTCCGGATTAAATTCCCACAGGTGGAGGGGGTGAAGTTTGCAGGGCAGGGTACGACGAATCAGCATGGCCTGCGCTACTACGACCAGAGTGATCTCTCTCTCAAGGAGATCTTGAATGCGGCCCTGCAGCGAGGGCACGTCCTTGGACGCCCCCAGTCAAGTCCTTTATTGGCCCATGACGCCAGCCGCGGTGGAGGACCCGAGCGAAAGGCAGGTGGCGCCACCCATTTGGTGCCCCTGGGAGCTGTGATATAAAACCACTCTTGTTGCCATAAGCTGAGCTCCTCTTGAAAAGAGCCATCGGGCCACGGAGCATCAACATTCTTGCTTATAACAGCCCGTCCGCACTCTGCCTGCTGCCCCTTGATCATCTTCGGCTCCACTTTGAAGGTCTTGCACCACAATCCGAAGTGAGGGGTAATGCGGAGGAAGGCTTCGCATACGACAATGAACGATGAGATGTGGAGGATGGACTCCGGATCCAAGTCATGAAATTCCAACCCATAGTAAAACATGAGCCCCCTCACGAAGGGGTCCGTCGGGAAGACTAGCCCCCGAAGGAAGTGAGACGCGAACACTACGCTTTTGCCAGGCTTGGGAGTGGGAATAACCTGCCCTTGGGCAGGCAGCCTATGCGAAATTTCGCCGGTTAGATACCTGGCATCTCTTAGCTTTAGCACGTTGTCTTCCGTAACAGAGGGAGGCATCCACCGGCCTTGTAGGTTGGAGCCGGACATTATCGAAGGTCCGAAGTGCCTGAATCTAGAGCTTTGGAACTCGAGGCAAGGGGCGGATTCGATTGAGATTGAAAGAAAGAGTGGAGCCTTGGTCTCTTTATAAAGAGGTTGAATGCCAAGGGCCTTCCCCGTGACTGTTCGGGACTCGCCTTCGATAGAGGAGACATACCAACAGGCACGACTGGGATACCCACGCCCATATTAATGAGAATCCTAGAATAAGGGGACACGATCTCTGCTTTGACAAGACGTGCCAAGGAAACCGCCTCGCTAAACGCGCTGAGGTGGAATAGTAAAAACGATTCGAATAAAGGCTTGGCCGTGGTGTGATGCCACACCACGGAATACGTCAGCAGCTTGAAGTTGTGTAAATATTATTCTCTCTACGGTGGTATGTGGAATTTATTTTGCAGAGCCGGACACTATCCTTGTGTTCAAAATCTTATATGAAGTATTCGGAGGAGGAACCCGCCTTGCAATGCCGAAGACAATATGCGTGCCGGACTCGTCGTCATTGAAGCCTGGTTCAGGGGCTACTGAGGGAGTCCTGGATTACGGGGTGTCCGGATAGCCGAACTATCACCTTTGGCCGGACTCCTGGACTATGAAGATACCAGATTGAAGACTTTGTCCTGTGTCCGGATGGGACTTTCCTTGGCGTGGAAGGCAAGCTTGGCGATACGGATATGTAGATCTCCTACCATTGTAACCGACTCTGTGTAACCCTAACCCTCTTCGGTGCCTATATAAGCCAGAGGGTTTTAGTCCGTAGGACGAACAACAATCATACCATAGGCTAGCTTCTAATGTTTAGCCTCTCTGATCTCGTGGTAGATCTACTCTTGTACTACCCATATCATCAATATTAATCAAGTAGGAGTAGGGTTTTACCTCCATCGAGAGGGCCCAAACCTGGGTAAAAACATCGTGTCCCTTGTCTCCTGTTACCATCCGCCTAAACGCACAGTTCGGAACCCCCTACCCGAGATCCGCCGGCTTTGACACCGACAAGCAGCTTTTGCACACGTGAGTTCCTCGACCTAGCCCCCTGCAAGACGGAGCCGACGAAGTAAACTGGGTGCTGTACAATTTTCTTCTTCTGCGCCTCTTCACCTGGCCGTGCGGGTCCTGTCGTACTGGCGCCAGTCTTGCTAGGACCGAGCCTTGCCGGGGACTCGGTCTTGCCGGGACCGAGCCCTGCAGGGAGGGTTCTGGCCTGCCAATCGTTAACTCTGCCACTGATGATGCCTCCCCGTCGACATCTCTCTGTGCCACTAGTGCGGCGCTAACCACCTGATTTGTTGCCACTAGATAAAGCAGCAACGGTTCTTGTGGTTTGGGCGCAACCAGCACTAGGGATGAAGAGAGGTATTTCTTCAAATCTTGCAGCGCTGCCTCACCCTCTGGGGTCCTCTCCACTGGCCCTGCCTTCTTCAAGATCTTGAAAAAAGGAAGGGCATGCTCCGCGGACTTGGAGATGAACTGGCTCATGGCGACAACGCAGCCAGTGAGCCGACGCACGTCCTTGATCCGTTTGGGTGCCTCAATCTGCTTGATGGCCTTGATCTTATTTGGGTTTGCTTCAATCCCGCATTGGGACACAAAGAACCCGAGAAGCTTGGCAGACGGGACGCCAAAGACACACTTCTGAGGGTTCAACTTGAGGTTGATCTTGCGTAGGTTTGCAAATGTTTCCTCCAGATCTTGCACAAGTGTCGCTTTGTCCTTGGTTTTGACCATTTTGTCATCCATATAAGCTTCCATATTTCTATGTAGCTGGGGCTCAAAACCAATTTGGACTGCTCTTGCAAAGGTTGAGCCAGCACTCTTCAACCCGAAAGGCATCCGTAAAAAGCTGTCTTCTCCTCGTCCTCTTTCGTCAGGAAGATCTGGTGGTATCCCGAGTAGGCGCTGAGGAATGATAAAAGGTCACAGCTGGCCGTGGAGTCAACAATCGGGTCAATGCGCGGTAACGGGAAGGGGTCCTTTGGACAAGCCTTATTATTGCCTGTGTAATCAATACACAACCTCCACTTCCCATTTTCCTTGTGAACTACTACCAGATTGGCCAACCACGTCAGATGGAGTACCCCTCTCACCGAGCCTGCCGCCTCTAGCTTTCTGATTTCCTCTATGATGAACTCCTACCTCTCCAGAGCTTGCTTCCTGACCTTCTGCTTGACGGGCCGCGCATGAGGACAGACAGCAAGGTGGTGCTCAATCACCTCCCTGGGAACGTCGGGGATGTCGGAGGCTTGCCATGCAAAAACATCGACATTCGCCCGCAGGAAGGTGACGAGCTTGCTTTCCTATTTGCCGTCAAGGGTGGAGCTTATGGTAAAAGCTACCCCTGTGTTGTCCTCCTTGAAGGGCACCTTCTTGGTCTCTGGTGGTGTGGCTCTGGACTTCTTGCTCTTGCTGGCAAAGCTCTCTAGCATGTTCTCAATAGAAGCGCAACACCCCGAAGAGGTGCGCTTGCTGGAGTGGGTGCGAGGGGTCTCGCCGGTCTTCTCCCCCCCCCCCCGGGGGGGCTTCGTCGGCAGGAGTAGGTGCCTTAGCGGCAGCTGCTGCAACTGCTTCCCGGTAGAGTTGGTCGGCGCAAACCAAGGCATCTTTCTTGTCGGAGGGGACGGTGATGATGTTCATATGCCCGGGCATCTTCAGCATGTTGCAGGCGTAGTGTGAAGCCGCCATGAACTTGGCTAGTGCCGGGCGGCCGAGGATTCCGTTGTAAGGAAAGGGGATCTCGGCTACATCGAAAACAATCCTTTCCGTCCTATGGTTCAGTTTGCCTCGAATGTCATGGGCAGCGTGACCTTTCCCTTTGGTTGGCTCCTCCCCGGGTTAACCCCTTGGAACGTGCCCGTCTCCTCGAGGTCTCCATCGTGGATCTGCAGCCTTTTGACCACAACAGGCGAGACCAAGTTCAGGCCGGCCCCGCCGTCAACCAACATCTTTGTCACCTTGAGGTTGCGGATTGTTGGCGAAACCAACAATGGCAAGCACCCGACCGCAGTAGTGCGGTCAGGGTGGTCCTCGGTGTCGAAGATGATGGGCGTGCTGGACCATTTCAGAGGCTTCCGCGCGTCAAACGATGGCTTCGCCGCCGTGATCTCGCGCCCATTGTTTGAGTTGGCGGTGAGATGTATGCAGCAAGGCGCCACCATCGACGCACATGGCCAATGTGGCTTTCTGAAACTCGTGGTCACCGGACTCATCGTCCTCATCAAGATCATCGTCTTCCTGCTTCTTATCGCGGCCTCGAGCGGGCCTTTCCTGCTGATTATCCTTGCCGCGGCGGCCTCCTTGGCCGCCATGTTTCTTGCCGGATCCCTCAACACCATCTGGGCCTTTCTCCTTGTCCCGCCGCTCATACTCAGCTTTCTGCTTCTCGGCGAGCAGCTCTGCCTTGTCAGATTTCGGGTTCGGGCAGACCCTTGAGGTTCGAACACTTGGGTGCACACGGAGATTTCGCCCTCTACCTACCTGCTCCTCGCCGGCTCTCTAGGATCTAAACTACGAAAGGAACAACACAAGAGACACAGAGTTTATACTAGTTCAGGCCACCATTGTGGTGTAATACCCTACTCCAGTGTGTGGTGTGGTGGATTGCCTCTTGGGCTGATGATGAACAATACAAGGAAGAACAGCCTCGCGAGGGTCTGTTCTTGGCTGGGACGATGAACTGCTAGGAGGAGTTCAGCCGCCCTTCTCACTCTCTCTCTCTCTCTCTGGATTCTCGATTCTGGATTCGGATGCAGATGCCTCTACCCTGGGGGTGGCTAGTTCTATTTATACGCAAAGGCCCTGGGCCTCTTCCCAAATATTGAGCGGGAAGGGCGCCAACAATTGGCCATTTTGAAGGGGAACATCGGGTACACTTATCCTGACTAAAGTTGGTCCTCGCCTATCAAAGGCTTTGGTGATGACGCCTGCTTGGGCTCCACAATGACTTCCTTCCTGCCGTTGGGCTGGTCTTGGTCTTGTTGCACCGAAATGGATGCCTTTGCTTGATGCTCTCGCCTGCGCTTGCTCCCTTTGCACCAAAGAGGAAAGGAGGACACTGCGTGGGCTGGCGCCCGACTGGCGCCCTTGGTCGTCATGGCTTGCGTCATGGGCACCTCTTGAGGTACCCTGCCTTGAACTTGTGAGCCAGCCTCCTCGTGAGCCAGCCTGATGAGGCCGTGCCTGAGGAAGCTCCTTGTCGCTCGCCCCGCGAGGCTTGGCCCCTCGCGAGGGTCTTGAGCTTGTGTTGATGAAGATGGGCCGTGCTGGGCCCCCCTTTGAGCCACGCCGTAGGCCGCAGGCAGGCAAGTCTGGGGACCCCCGTTCCCAGAACGCCGACGGTAGCCCCCGGGCCCAAGGCGCACCCGGACTTGGCCGAGCAGAGAGGCGAAAGGGCAAGTGCGAAGCGCCGCGGGCCCTAACAGCCTGCGGCCTTGGGCGCCGCGTGGCGGTTGATTGGACGTGGGCGCCTCAGCAACCGCGCGAGTTGATAAAGTAGCGGCATTTGTCTAGGCTTTGCCTCCTTTGCTTTCTCCGGTTGCTGCTCAGATCCCCTTTCTTGCGCCTCTCCTTCCTGCCTCCGAAATCTTCAGATCTACTCCGTCCGCGCGCACTAGCAAGACATGGCGCCTCGCCAGGCCCGGCCGGAGCCTGGTATTCGTCCGCCCTGGACTCGCCGAACATGTTGGAGGTGAGCCTTGCTCGGGTGCGCCAGATGGCGGCAGCACAGGGCATCGATGGGGCGAAGGTGTTCAAGGCTGGCTCTGCCCTCCCTAAGGGCCAAGGGAGCACCTTCTATCCGCTCTTTGTGAGTGCCATTGTTGCCGATCTGGTGCCTCCCTTTTCTGAGTTCTTCTTCTCTATCCTCCGCCATTACAAGCTACAAGCTCTGCATCTCCACCCCAACTCTATCCTTCTTCTGGAAATCTTCGCCTATTATTGCAAGGCTCACATAGGGGTGAAGCCCTCAGTGGCCTTTCTGCGCCACTACTTCTCCCTCCGGACCTCTCGTGGTCCCGTCTCTGCGTGTGCGAGCTTCATCGCGTACGGTAGCTCCATCGCCATTTCGAACCCCGGGAAGAGGACTGAGGGCTTCAGGAGTAAGTGGGTCTTCGTAGATGCTGGGCGCATCCACCCTCGGCTGATCTTGCCCACGGGGCACCCCTCGAGCTCCGACGACTTGTCTTGAGTGGAGCTTGTGGACCCCCGTGCGAGGCTGGTGTTGGAGAAGATGGACGCGGATCTGAGGCCGGCCAGCATGGCGGCGGCGAAGCTGACTGGCGCATTGCTGCTGAGGGAATTCCTGGAGCACCAGCTGGCTCTGCTTCATCAGTACTCACTTCCGATGTGGAGGCCCCACCCGAACCCCGCGGTCTTGGCCAACGAGGATCTAGCTTCGGTTCTCCAGTCTTTGGTCGGGGGCGACGTGGCGAGGTTGGACGGCGCTCCTACGCCCCTGTTCCTTCGCGACGACTGGGAGCAGGTAGTGGAGTCCATGCCCGTCTTCAACGGGGACGGGCCCGTGCCTGCGGAGGCTCCCGAGGACCCGGTGGACGTGTCCTCCGGCGACTCCAGCGAAGAGAAGGAAGAAGGGGAGCGGGAAAAAGGGCCTGACTCCAAGGAGACCGACGGAGAGACGAGGGCTCCCCCCCTTCGGCGCAGGTCCCGCGCTCTCCACCTCTCTCTGAGTGATGACGACGAGAATGATGATGAGCAGGGCGGTGGGAGCCTGCCCCCGATCCCGAAGAAGGACCGGACCGGGCTGATCCCTCGTGGGTCTGCCCCGGCCCCGAGGCGATCCGTGGACGCGCCTCCTGCTCCTGAGCTCCTTGAGTCTGATCCTTGCAGCTGGCTCTCGGGCTTCAAGTATGGCCGGAGGCTGCTCGAGCTCGCGAGCGACGACTTGTAAGTGCTTGATTCCTGTCTTATTTCTTGTTCTGTTGCTGAGGCTTGATGTTCGTATCTCCCGGCTAGGCTGGCGCCCGCGGCAAAGAAGTCGAAGGGAGCTCCTAAGGTTCCATCCGGGGCAGCGCCTCTGCCCGCGGAAGAAGGTGACCGTGACGCACGGGCCTCTCCTGCCCGGGCATCCTCGCGAGGCCTGGCTGAACCGGCTGGGGCGAGCTCAGCCCCCACGGCCCAAGCGACTCCCGAGGTGCCCTAGCCTGATGCCGCCACCACAGCCGTTGGGGCGCAGCAGGCTCCACCTCAGGATACTGTGGTCACGCTACCGTCTTCTCCTCCTACTCCACCAACTGCTGTTTCCCTGACTCCTCCTACTGTTCTGGATCGTGCTGCTGCCGAACCGGACCGTCTGTGGCAGGATCTTCTGGGCGCCGACCCTCGTTTAGTGGCCGGGCGCTTGGAGCTGGCTTCCGGCTGGATTCGCTCCGACGCTTCGATTCGGGCGACGCTGGTCCAGGCCTCGACGGCTTGCGACGAGGAGAAGCAGGCTGTGCTTGGGGCGAAGGCTGCTCGCGACGTCGCCTTGGGGGAGGTGGCTAATGTCCGAGGTCGCTGCAAGGCGCTGGAGAGCGAACTGCAGGGCCTGCGGGACCAGCTCGCCGAGGAGACCCGCCTTCGCCAAGAGCAGGAGGAAGGCATGAAGGCTCGTGAGGCGGCCGTCAAGGACCGGGACGCCAAACTCAAGAAGCGCCATGACCGCCTAGGCGCGCTGGAGCAAGAGTTGGAGGCGAGGAAGGTCGAGCTGGACGGCAAGGCACGGGTTCTTGCCGAGGATCGCATGGCCTTCGCGGAGATGGAGGAGAAGGCTCGCACCTCGCTGAAGACGCTTTATGACAGCGGCCTGGAGAGCCCGCTGGCCGGTGCCGAGGACGGCCCCGCCAAGCTGCTTCCCTTCCTGGTTCGTGCTCTTGAAGATGTCACCCTTGGCCTTGGCCCTACGGCTGAGGCCGAGGCGCGCGTCCTGTCTTCTGCAGCGCTGACGCGGGTCTTTACCCACATCTATCTTCGCGACCCCAACGTTGACCTCGACAGCCTGCTGGAGCCAGCGAGCGGCGAGCTTGCCGCTGCCGCTGCTGAGGCCGTGAAGGGTCATGCAGAGGCTCTGCTGGGGAAGTTCCGGGCCTTCAGCACCAAGCCAAAGCAGGGCGCTACCGACCCTGCAGCTCCACGAGGCGAACCCGCTCCGCGCAGCTCCACGGCCGGCAAGTGACTCCGTTGTGGCTCCCGTCCTTCTTTTAATTCCTGCACATGTACCATGCCTCGGGGAGGCGTTAAAACTTGCATTTGGTGCTGTGATAATAGTATGGACTGTAATATTTGCTTTTGAATTCCTTGAAATTTGCGCTATTCCTTCCTACTTGCTTATGTTCTACGCCAGCAGAGCCCGGCCCCGCGCATACCTCAGCCGCCGTTAGCCCCGATCGGAAACCAGGACGGGACCAAGGAGTGAGGGGCTACGTGACAAGTTAGGCTCCGGAGTCGCGATGCTCAGGAGTCCCCCTTGGCGCTCGAACAGCAAGTAGGGAGGTGAGATGTGGGGGTGACTCCTTAGGGAGGTGAGATGCGGGTGGATCTACCGTTCTACGTCTGCAGAGCCCGGCCCGCGCATACCTCAACCGCCGTTAGCCTTTCGGAACTAAGGAGTGAGAGGCTACGTGACCAGTTAGGCTCCTGAGTCGCGATGCTCAGGATTCACCCTTGACGCTCAAACGACCTTCGTACCTTGGCTCCACTCGGGGAGGGATGTGCGACGAACCAGGCCCGGGGGGCTGGCTGGGTGGCGTGCGTCTGGGCGTGACCCAGGCGCAGCCCCCGTGCCCAGCCCCCTCGCGCGGCACTCCCGAGGGGAGGCGTTGCGATGAGGCTAGACACTGAGCTCTGGGCTCCCTGAGGTTGATGCGGCCCGGGGGCCACCCTCAGTTGTTTATCACCAGCACGGAGCATAGCGCTTCTGTATGTGTACGGGCATAGCCGCTCCTCGGCAGTGTCGTCAGCCAGCGCGGAGCATGGTGCTTCCACTGGTGTGTGGGAGGGGGCTCCCCTCCGGGAGGAGCCCCCGGGGCGTGTACAGCCCCGCCCTGACACGTGGCTGGCACGGTAGGGCCTGACGAGGTGTATCTGGGCAACCGTGAGCCAGCGCGGGACTCACGGGGCCCTACCTCAAGGCGGGTTGCGCCTGGCACTGGGCCTTATCTTGGGGTGTGTTCCTGCAAATTTGGTTAGATGTCGAAGCTCTAAGTCCTCGGGTCTGGGCCCTTGAGCTGGTCTCAGCCATCGCTGGTATGCCAGGTCGCGATGCCGTGGACAAGGCCAGAGGGTGAGGGCTGGAGAGCCGGTAGGAGCCCTGGGTCGCGATGCTCAGGTACCCCCCTTTAACGCGCAAGCTTGGTTCGATGTCGAAACTCTACGTCCTCGGGTCCCAGCCCTCGAGCTGGTCTCAGCCGTCGCTAGTATGCCAGGTCGCGATGCCGTGGACAAGTCCATAGGGTGAGGGCTAGAGAGCCAGTAGGATCCCTGAGTCATGATGCTCAGGTACCCCCCTTTAACGTGCAAGCTTGGTTAGATGTCGAAACTCTACGTCCTCGGGTCCCAGCCCTCGAGCTGGTCTCAGCCGTCACTGGTATGCCAGGTCGCGATGCCGTGGACAAGGCCAGAGGGTGAGGGCTGGAGAGCCGGTAGGAGCCATGAGTCGCGATGCTCAGGTACCCCCCCTTTAACGCGCAAGCTGCCGACTTCAAGGAAGAAAAGGTGCCACGGAAAGGCACCAAATAACAATCATGATGGGTCGAAAGCATGGCCTGAAGATAAACGCAAGAGGGGTACACGCCGCTGGGTCTGACCGGAGCGACTTGGGGATAATGCAGCCCGAGGGGCGCCCCCAACAAAGTAAGCTAAAAACACAAGCAAAAGGGATACACGCCACAGGGACGGACCCACGCGGCCTGGGAATGATACAGCCCTGAGGGCGCTCCCAGCTGGAAATGAAATTTGAAAGATGTCACCTGATGATGTTGAAGATGAAGGGGTGTTGGTGTAGCAGACTCGGTCGACTGCGGGAGCCGATCATCACGAGCCCCCAGGCCCAGGGGCCTCGGGAGGCTCCGGAGGCACTGGTGGCTCCTCGCGGACCATCTCCATCTTCGCCAGGACTGCGGAACGCCTGACCTCTTGAGCCTCCAGGATGCCCCTCATGAGGCGCTGGTACATAGCAGCCGCGTTTGGCAAGCCATAAGGCATGCGAACGTAGCTGTGGGATGGACCTTCGCAGCGCCCCATTTGCGAGGGCCAGAGGCACTCCTGAGAGGCGGCTCGGTTGAGCCCTAGTATGTCGATGCAGACGCGCAGCCCACCATCCTCGCCTGGATGGGGGGCCACGGCGGGTAAGCGGCGGCTGCCTCTCATGACTTTGACTCCTGTAGCTCCTGAATGGCCTTGCTGACGAACTCCTGAGGGTTTGGCCCTCCTTACCTTGATCCTTCTTGAGGGAAGCATGCTTCGAAACACGCCTCCAAGTGGTGCCCAAGCGCCTCCCTCGTGACCTTGGTGAGGTCGGCGGCCCTCCAGGGAGAGCCCCCGAGCCCTGCCTGAGGAGGGCGCCGGGCGCGCTTCCCTATGCGATGGAAGGAGGTTCCCCCTAGGCAGGCGCGGGCCCTGAGGGGCCTGCCTCCTGAGGGGCCGGGCCGGGCCGAACGACGTCTTCTTCTTCTTGGGGGCGGTCTCGGGAAGCCTCCTGCTTCCGCGATCCGGGTCTTCCAGTGATGCGGCCTGAAAGGCTCGTTCCAGGGAGCACACCGTGTCTTTCTCTTCGCAGGGCACCGTGATGACTCCGCCACTTCCTGGCATCTTGAGGACGTTGTAGCCGTGGTGGGTTACGGCCATGAACTTGGCCAGCACTGGGTACCCGAGGATGGCGTTGTATGGTAGGCGAATGTGGGCAACCTCGAAGTCGATGAGCTCGGTGCGGTAGTTGTCGCGCGCCCCGAAGGTGACAGGGAGGCGGACCTACCCTATCGGGACCGTGGAGCCGTCGGTGACTCCGGAGAAAGGCTTGGTTGGCTGAAGCTGATTGTAGGGCACTTGGAGATTGTTGAATGTTTCCACGGACAAGATGTTGAGCCCTGCCCCGCCATCTATGAGGGTCCTGGTGACTAGCACGTTGCTGATGATTGGGGAACAAAGCATTAGGAGGACTCCGGCTGTGGCCACACACTTGAGCTGATCCGCTGAACTGAACGTGATGGTGCACGCCGACCACTTGAGAGGGCGCGTGGCCTCGAGCTTGGGGAGGACTGCATTTACTTCGCGGGCGAACTGCTTGAAGATGCATTGAGAGGCTGGGGCTTGAGCTCCGTCCAGGATGCAGGTGATCGCACGTGGCTCCTGGAATCCCCAGCCCCCTCGTCCTGATGACGGTCCTCATTTCTCCTTGGCTGCGGCGGCAGTGGAGGGAGGCATGCGTTGCCTTGCGGGCGATCCTCGCGAGGCTGATCCCTCCAGTCTCCCTCGCGAGGCGGGTCCTGCCAGCGATCCTCGCGAGGTTGGTCGCGCCACCCTTGGCGAGGGCCGCGGTCTTCCCAGCGTCCTGCGTTCCTTCCTCCTCCTCGGCCGTAGCCCCGGTCGCTGCGGTCGGGACATCGGCCAATCCTTCCTTCACGCACGGCTCGGAGCTCTTGGCATTCATTGGTGTTGCGGGTGTGGAGGTCGTGGTACATGCAGTACCAGTTGCCCTTGGAAGATTCGGGCTGATCTCTGCCCCGCTTGGTGTCTGGTTCTGCCGGGAGCACGGCAACCCCCTTGCGCTTCACATCCTTGGCCTTGGGTGTCTTCTCTTCTGGGTCTGCGGCAGGCAGCTCGAGGAGGGAGAGATGCCCTTCCTCAGCCCTGGCGCACTTGGTCGCCAAGTTGAACAGCTCCTCCTTCATCTTGACGTCACACACGCCGTTAGAGAAGGCTGAGATGATGGCCTCCTCGGTCACCTTGGGAATCTTGAGGCATGCATTGTTGAAGCGCTGGATGTACTTCTGCAGGGTTTCCCCTGGTTGCTGCTTGATACGGCGCATGTCGCTCACGGCGGGTGGCCGGTCGCGAGTACCCTGGAAGTTGGCGATGAAGTGGGTGCGCATCTCGTCCCAGGAGGAGATCGTGCCTGGAGCCAGGTTCAGGAGCCAGGTGCGGGCCCCGTCCTTGAGCGCCATGGGAAACCAGTTCGCCATGACCTTCTCGTCTCCGTTGGCAGCTTCGATGCCCAGCTCATAGAGCTGGAGGAATTCTGCGGGGTCAGCCGTACCGTCGTAGCGAGGAGGCAGGTCTGGCTTGAACTTGCCGGGCCACGCGACGCTGCGCAGTTCGGTGGTGAAGGCGCGGCAGCCTTCTGTGGCCACGGGAGGCCTTGGTTGACGAAGAGCTTGGTCCTGCGGGTCCCCATGCGTTGTAGCTGGGAGCAGCGCGGGGTCTTGACGTGCTGGAGCAGGAGCGTGGTCGCGACAAGCCGGAGGAGGGAGCGCTTGGGCAGCTTCTCGTGGGCGAGGGACTTCTTGGCAGCTCTGCTCTTGCCGCGCTGGCGCCTGACGGAGCGGGTTCCGCCCAGGGGCCACCCGCCTTGGGGCCAGGGCGCCTTCTTGAGGGGGAGGCGGCTGAGGCGACCCCGAGGCTTCGTCGCCCGCGCAGGGCAGGGTGCGGTGCAGTGGGACGGACGGCGCAGGAGAGCCCCCTGCGGCACGGACGAGCTCGGCGGCGCGGTCGAGCCATTCTTCGTAGACGTCGTCGACGGGACGGTAGCGCAGGAGCTCGTTTCCCGCGATGAGTGCAGCCCGAGCCTCCATGGGTGCGCGGAACGCGCGAGACGAAGAACCAGCTAGGGTGAGCGAGGGTGTAGTAGTGCGGCCGTCTTGCCTCACGAAGGGATGCTGGGACGATGCTTGCTGCTCGTTCCCCGCCGGGCCGGTGGTGGCTGATGGGGTCATGTACCTAAGGTAGGGTCATGGACCTGATCTAAGTACCTTACCCAAGGACACCTTTAGAAGAGGTCACCTTCCAGTCGACCAATGAGGGACTCACTCGACCGACTGAAGGACTCGACCACGAAGACTCACTCGACCACCAGGAGGTCAAGAGGCACTCTGCACTGCAACGGCCTGTAATCAAGTAGGCTTTATGATAGTAAAGGCACTTTATGTGGGGCGTTACCAGTAACGCCCCAGACTTAACTCACCTTAAACCCTCTCCTGCGTGGGCTGGCTGGGGTCCTGGCGCACTCTATATAAGCCACCCCCCTCCACAGGCAGAAGGGTTCGGCACCTTGTAGCTCATATATTCATAATCCACTCAACCGCCTCCGGGCTCCGAGACGTAGGGCTATTACTTCCTCCGAGAAGGGCCTGAACTCGTACATCCTTTGTGTTTACAACCTCTCCATAGCTAGGACCTTGCCTCTCCATACCTACCCCCCACTCTACTGTCAGGCTTAGAACCACGACAGTTGGCGCCCACCGTGGGGCAGGTGTTTTAGCGATTTTGTGGAGAAGTTGCGATTCTTCCGAGTACTTTCATCATGGTGTCTGCTAGAGTTTCGGTCGAGGGTCAAGAGATCCGTCTCGGCACTCTCACCTTCATCGCCGACGACTCCGCATGGATCCAGGAGGCTCCACTCGACATAGATGCGCTCCCCGTCCGCGGTGCGACGCATTTTCGCGCATGTGTCCGCGGCGTTCTGCTGCGGCAACCGTCGACCCAGTATCGGTCGGCTCCTCCATCGTCCACCCTCCCGGTCTCCCGCCAGCGCAAGCGCTCGGGCCGGTCGAGGCTTCAGCGATGGGTGAGGCACGCGGTGGCTCGCCAATAAGCCACCACCCAAGTTGCGGCAATCGAGCCCGACGAACCTCTCTACGGCTTGTTCGACCTGTCGACTGGCTCCGTAGAGACTGCATCCGAGTGCGGTAGCAGTGATCCAGCGGCGGAAATCTTGATGGTCGACGGGCCCCACAGTCCCCCTGGCTTCGCCCGTGGTGGTGGAGCAGGTGACGGCGGCGACCCTACGCGAGGCTACGAAGAGTACCAACCCGAGCCACTCGACTCTCTGCAAAGAGAGGAACTTCGCCGCAGGAACGAGGATCCCCTGCGTATTCCCATCGCAGGAGAAACCCCCGAGGCTCGTGCCTTGGAGGAGGCGCGTCTGGCCAATTTGGCCGAGCGCACTCGGCTGGAGAACCTTCAGCGAGCACTCGACGAGCGCGCGCGGCAACGAGTTCCCGACACCAATCGACGTCCACTCTTCCCGCCGACTCAGGTATATCGAACCCCAATTCAGAATTTAGCAGCTGCGACCCGTATAGCAGAGTCCATCCAGCCTTCGCAGTCGGAAGCTGGCAGAGGTTTGCTGCAGATCGGAGATCTGCTCCGGGCAGAAGGAGATCAGAATTCAGCCGTGTCTCAGTTGCGCAACAGAATTCACAGTCGATCCGTCACTGTGAATACGGTTCAGTCGGCTCATAGCCCCAGATCGCCTCCGCGGCGTGAAGGGCGCGAGAATCGACGAGATCAATATGGCGACAGACTCGACCGAGATGATAGGCGTCGAGTGCCCTATTCCCCTCCGAGGGGTGGGTCTTACGCTCCTCGGCAGCCAGATGATAGGCGTCAGTACAGTACAGGGCGTAGGGTTCCAGTCGATCCCAGAGAACCAGGCTTCGACGCGCGATCCATTATCGTGCAAGGGTTGGTCGACCGGAACAGAGCCCATCGAGGTGGACTCGACGGAGATGTACCCACAAGCAGTCGAGTGCATGTTTCTGGTCCTGAATGTTTCAGCAGAGCTATCAGAGCTGCAGTTATCCCTCCCAATTTCAGGTTGGCAACAGGAGTCTGCAAGTTCACTGGTGAGTCTAAGCCTGAAACTTGGCTTGAAGACTACCGAGTGGCAGTTCAGATTGGTGGTGGGAATGACGAGGTGGCCATGAAGCATTTGCCCCTCATGCTGGAAGGTTCTGCCAGGGCATGGTTGACTCAATTACCTCCCAGCAGCATTTACACTTGGGAAGATCTGTCCCGAGTGTTCGTCAGAACGTTTGAAGGAACTTGCAAGCGACCAGCTGGATTAACAGAGTTGCAAGTCTGCGTGCAGAAGGCCAATGAGACTCTCAGAGAGTATATTCAGAGGTGGATCACTTTGCACCACACTGTGGAAAATGTGTCTGATCATCAGGCAGTCTACGCCTTCAAAGACGGCGTTAAGAACAGAGAACTGAGTTTGAAGTTTGGTCGAACCGGTGACATGACCTTGAGTCGGATGATGGAGATTGCTACCAAATACGCCAACGGCGAAGAAGAAGACCGACTCCTAAGCGGCAAGCACAAGCCGAGTCAGTCGGAAAAAGGAAACACCAGTCGGAAACAGAAGCGGAAGGCTGAACCGGCAGCTCCTGGAGAGGCTCTGGCCGTGACTCAAGGAAAGTTTAAGGGGAAACCAAAAGGATCCTGGAACCCCAAGAAGGTAAAGGATAAAGAAGGGAACGACGTAATGGATATGCCATGTCACATCCACACGAAGAAAGACGAAGAGGGGAATATCATCTACCCGAAGCACACCACTCGCCAATGTCGACTCCTGATCCAGCAGTTTCAAGGAAAACAGTCTAAGGACAAGGAGAAGGAGTCGGACAAGGCCGAAGACAAGGAGGACAGTGAGGGAGGATATCCGCATATCAACTCCACTCTGATGATCTTTGCAGATGTGGAAAGCAAGAGTCGACTAAAAGTGATTAAACGAGAGGTGAACATGGTTGCCCCCGCAAAAGCAAATTATCTGAAGTGGTCCCAAACACCCATCACATTCGACCAATCTGATCACCCGACTCATATTGCCACCCCTGGGAGGCAAGCTTTGGTGGTCGATCCAGTTGTCGAAGGCACTCGACTGACAAAGGTGCTGATGGATGGGGGAAGTGGGCTGAACTTATTGTATGCAGACACATTGAAAGGTATGGGCATTCCGATGTCCCGACTGAGCACTAGTAACATGAGCTTTCATGGAGTTATACCAGGGAAAAAGGCCGAGTCACTCGGCCAGATAGCTTTGGACGTGGTGTTTGGTGATTCGAAGCATTTTCGCAAAGAAAAGTTGACGTTTGAGGTCGTGGATTTTTAGAGTGCATATCATGCCATTTTGGGGAGACCAGCTTACGCACGGTTCATGGCTCGACCATGCTACGTGTACCTCAAATTGAAGATGCCCGGCCCCAAAGGAGTGATCACTGTCACCGGTGATAGGAGAAAGGCAGAAGAGTGCTTTCAGAAGGGCTCCAAGATTGCCGATTCCCAAGTGACAGCGGTCGAGTTCGAGGAATACAAACAAAACGCAGATCCGAGTGATTTGCTGCGATCAAAGAAACCCGCCATAGAGTGTGCATTCCAGTCGTCTGGGGAGACGAAGCCTGTTCATATTCACCCGACCGACCCCGATGCAGCTCCGACCCGCATCTCCACAACACTCGACCCAAAATAGGAAGAAGCGCTCATCCAGTTCCTCCGTGAGAACTGGGACATTTTTGCATGGAAGCCCGCTGACATGCCAGGTGTTCCCAGGGGACTGGCTGAGCATCGCTTAAGAGTCGACTCATCTGCAAAACCAGTCAAAGAGCATCTTCGGCGGTCCGCCGTCCAGAAGAGAAAAGCCATTGGTGAAGAAGTGGCTCGACTGTTGGCGGCAGGATTTATCCGAGAGATATACCACTCCGAGTGGCTCGCTAATGTCGTCATGGTTCCTAAGAAGGACAAGTCGCTCCGAATGTGCATTGATTTCAAGCACATCAACCGGGCCTGCCCGAAAGATCATTTTCCTCTCCCTCGCATACATCAAATTGTTGACTCGACCGCGGGATGCGAGAGGTTATCTTTTTTAGATGCTTACTCCGGGTACCATCAGATCCGTCTGTACGGGCCCGACGAGGTAAAAACAGCTTTCATCACTCCATTCGGGTGCTTCTGCTATATCACCATGCCATTCGGCCTCAAGAATGCCGGAGCCACATTTATGCGAATGATTCAGAAGTGTCTACTCACTCAAATCAGTCGGAATGTGGAAGCATATATGGATGATATCGTTGTCAAGTCACGAAAAGGTTCCGACCGGCTCGCTGATCTCGCCGAAACATTTGCCAACCTCAGAAGGTATGATATCAAGCTCAATCCATCAAAGTGCACATTTGGAGTTCCTGGTGGCAAGTTACTCGGTTTTCTCATTTCCGAACGGGGAATCGACGCTAACCCAGAGAAGATTGGCACTATTCTCCGAATGAAACGCCCTGTGCGAGTGCACGATGTCCAGAAGCTTACTGGATGCTTGGCCGCATTAAGTCGATTCATCTCACGACTCGGTGAAAAGGCATTGCCTCTTTACCGACTGATGAAGAAGGCAGACAAGTTCGAGTGGACTCCAGAAGCTGATGCAGCATTTGCCGAGCTAAAAGGTCTGCTCTCCACCCAGCCGGTGCTTGCTGCTCCAATCAGCAAAGAGCCTCTGTTGCTCTATATCGCAGCCACAGGACAAGTCGTCAGTACTGTGCTAACGGTCGAGTGGGAAGAAGAAGGAAAAGCCCTCAAAGTTCAGCGCCCAGTGTATTATTTGTCTGAAGTCTTGACTCCATCCAAGCAGAGATATCCTCATTATCAGAAGCTTGTATATGGAATATACATGACCACAAAGAAGGTTGCTCATTATTTCTCTGATCATTCCATCACAGTCGTCAGCGACGCTCCACTATCAGAGATTTTGCACAACAGGGATGCAACTGGTCGAGTGGCCAAATGGGCGATTGAACATCTTCCCCTTGATATCAAGTTTGAGGCAAAGAAAGCCATTAAGTCCCAGGCAATAGCAGATTTCCTCGCCGAGTGGATTGAACAACAGCAGCCGACTGAAGTTCACTCGGAGCATTGGACCATGTTCTTTGATGGCTCTAAGATGTTGAATGGTTCCGGTGCTGGGGTTGTCCTGGTTTCCCCCAGAGGAGATAAGCTCAGATATGTGCTCCAGATTCACTTTGATTCCTCCAACAATGAGGCAGAATATGAGGCCCTCTTATATGGGTTGCGCATGGCCATTTCACTCGGCGTCCGTCGCCTGATGGTCTATGGCGACTCGGATTTAGTGGCCAATCAGGTGATGAAAGAGTGGGACGTGAGAAGCCCAGCCATGACTGGATACTGCAGTGCAGTGAGGAAGCTGGAAAAGAAGTTCGAGGGGTTGGAGCTCCATCATATACCCCGACTGAAAAATCAAGCAGCTGATGATCTAGCAAAGATAGGTTCCAAGAGGGAAGCCATTCCGAGTGGCGTGTTCTTGGAGCATATACACACTCCGTCAGTCAAAGAAGATCCTTTCACCGAGGAGACTCCACAGCCCAAGAGTGCCACAAATCCGACTGTGGTCGAAGTCCCAGCGGTGGTCGACTTGATCATGGAGGTTTTGGTGGTCATTCCCGACTGGACGATTCCGTATGTCGCATATATCCTGAGAAAAGAGCTTCCGGAGGATGAGGAAGAGGCTCGACAGATCGTCCGTCGATCTAAGGCCTTTACCGTTATCAAAGGACAATTATACAGAGAAAGCGCGACTGGAGTTGGTCAGAAGTGCATAACACCAGAAGAAGGTCGACTCATCCTCAATGATATTCACTCAGGGACCTGTGGTCATCATGCGTCCTCTCGGACCATCGTGGCCAAAGCATACCGAGCCGGATTTTACTAGCCCAAGGCGAATGAGATGGCAAAAGAAATAGTGGATAAGTGCGAGGGATGTCAATTCTACTCGAATATGTCACACAAGCCTGCGTCAGCTCTGAAGACCATCCCACTCGTCTGGCCTTTCGCAGTATGGGGATTGGACATGGTCGGTCCTTTGAGAACAGGACGAAGTGGCTTCACGCATGTACTGGTGGCAGTCGACAAGTTCACCAAGTGGATCGAGGCTAAACCAATCAAGAGCCTTGACACCGGTACTGCTGTTAGCTTCATCAGGGAACTAATATTCAGATATGGAGTCCCACACAGCATCATTACGGATAATGGGTCGAACTTTGACTCAGAGGAATTCAGAGCTTTCTGCAACTCCCAGGGCACACGGGTCGACTACGCTTCAGTCGCCCATCCGCAGTCGAATGGACGAGCAGAGCGAGCTAATGGACTGATTCTTAAGGGATTGAAGCCCCGACTGATGCATGATCTCAAGCACGCAGCTGGAGCTTGGGTCGACGAACTTCCCTCAGTGCTTTGGGGGCTGCGGACCACACCTAATCGGTCGACCGGAAGAACTCCATTCTTCTTGGTCTACGGAGCCGAAGCAGTCTTACCGAGTGATCTTCTCCACAATGCTCCTCGAGTTGAAATCTACAACGAAGCAGAGGCTGAACAAGCGCGGCAGGACGCAGTCGACCTTCTAGAGGAAGAAAGGGAGATGGCTCTGATCCGCTCGACCATCTACCAACAAGATTTGCGTCGTTTCCACGCCAGAAATGTGAGAGGTCGAGCCTTCCAGGAAGGGGATTTGGTTCTCCGAGTGGATCAGCACAAACCACACAAGCTTGCTCCTTCTTGGGAAGGTCCCTTCATCGTCACCAAGGTTCTCCACAACGGGGCGTACCGTCTTTACAACGTCGAGCATAATATCGACGAGCCCCGAGCTTGGAACGCGGAGCTACTCCGCCCATTTTACACTTAAGTTTTATCACTCGGATGAGTTGCAATAAAATACTTCTGTAGTTCGTGGGCCTCAAAATAATGGTGTCATAGTTCCTCCATAATTTCTGTCACTTTTTATTTTTGTCCACATAAAATTCCCCCTCAGTGGGTGGCTTAGCTGCGAATCCATTTCGCCTAAGTTTGTAAAAATCCTACCGAGTGGTGAGCCAGACTCCCACTCGGAGGCTTAGCCGCGAATCCGTTTCGCCTAAGTTATCAAAATCCTACCGAGTGGTAAGCCAGCCTTCCACTCGGAGGCTTAGCTGCAATCCAAGGACTCGCCTAAGTTTATCAAAATCCTACCGAGTGGAGAGCAATCCTCTCACTCGGGGGCTTAGCTGCAGTCCAAGGACTCGCCTAAGTTTATCAAAATCGTACCGAGTGGTAAGCCAGCCATCCACTCGGAGGCTTAGCTGCAGTCCAAGGACTCGCCTAAGTTTATCAAAATCCTACCGAGTGGAGAGCAATCCTCTCA
>NC_057810.1:230707198-230749460 GCF_018294505.1 Triticum aestivum
CAGTCCAAGCACTCGCCTAAGTTATAAAAATCCTACCGAGTGAGGAGCAACCCTCTCACTCGGAGGCTTAGCTGCAGCCCCGTGCTCGCCTAAGTTATAAAAATCCTACCGAGTGAGGAGCAACCCTCTCACTCGGAGGCTTAGCTGCAGCCCTGTGCTCGCCTAAGTTATAAAAATCCTGCCGAGTGGAGAGCAACCCTCTCACTCGGGGGCTTAGCTGCAGTCCAAGCACTCGCCTAAGTTATAAAAATCCTACTGAGTGAAGAGTAAAACCTCTCACTCGGGGGCTTAGCCGCAGCCCAGTGCTCGCCTAAGTGGACTAAAGAATAAGTCGATTGCAGTAAAGGCGCCTTGCTTTGAACCTGCAAAAGACATTTCGAGCCGAAGGCAATCGTATTCAAGCACCAAATTCAAGTTTGAATCGACATCTAAAGGAACCGAAAGTGCTCAGGCGTCAAGCCCGTTACGGTTTGTCGGTTACAATTCCACTCGGCATACCGAGGCAAATTTAAAGCGTCGAGCCAGAAGAAGTTTTTTACCCCTACTGTGGAGGGCTGGAAGGTGCAACAAATTCATCAAGGTCAATTCCGTCGGCGATCCGAGTGGCAGCTGCAAGGAAAGTTTCCATAAAGGACCTGAAGTCGTGCTTCTTGGTATTGGCCACCCGAAGGGCCGCCAGCTTCTCTTCTCGCGCATCTTTGCAGTGGACTCGGGCCAGACACAGAGCGACATCTGCACCACACCGAGCCGAGGACTTCTTCCACTCCTGCACTCGACCAGGGATCGTGTTCAAGCGGGCCATCAGCGACTCAAGGTCATTCTGAAGCGTCTCCTCAGGCCAGAGCGTCGAGTCGATGCGCGATGTGGCGGCCTTCAGCCTTGCGAGATAGTCCACGACAGCTGCAACACGGGACTCTAGTCGGAAAACTTCCATGGCAACTTCGTCGTTCACCGGAGAATTGACGGGGTTGAGGTTTGGCTCCAGCCGGCTAGTTTCTTCTTCAAAGTTTTGACAAAATTCTGCAAGGGTGATCACTAAGTCAAGGGGATGGTCGAATGGAAAAATCACAATTGGAAATGTCTGCCAAGCATAGAGGTTTACCTTCAAGCATAAGAAACAGCTTCTTGGCAAGTCCACTCAGGAAGGCCTCCAGATCAGTTTTGTTCCCAGTCAATTTGCTGACTTGGTCGGTCAGGGTAGCTTTATCAGTTTTCAGTCGACTGACCTCCTTGTTGGCAATCCCAAGAGCAGCTTTCAGATTGGTATTGTCTTGTTCAAGCTTGGTGACTGAAGCTAACTTCTCGTCAGCAAGCTTGATCTTCTCAGCTAGCTCAAGGTCTTTCTTCTGTTGGGCCTCCCTTACCTTACCTGCAAGATACAACAAGATCAGATTTTGAAACAAGCAAGAGGAAAAGCAGTCGTCAGGGTCTCACCAAACATACCTTCGGTCTCCTCCTTTGCCTTTGTCAGCTTCTCCTGAACCAGCTTCAAGCTCAACTCGACTTGAGTATGCTTGTGTTCCAACTCTGAGTAGCGAGCCACAAGATCACAAGAGTTCTGCGAAGAACCAATCGACTAAATGTCAAATATAATTCACTTCCGAGTGAAAAAGGGAAAAACACACGTTTCTAAGACTACAGCCGAATACAAGCATTCGACCGTAGTCTCGGGGACTACACCCAGTGGGTGCACTCAGCGTGCCCCCACTAATCCTGTTGAAGACAAAGTCGACCAGTCGACCTCAAAAAAAAAGTGCGAGATGCATTCTCTAAGACTGTGATCAACTGCAAGCAGTCGACCACAGTCTCGGGGACTACACCCAGTGGGTGCACTCAGCGTGCCCCCACCGGTTCGTGAAATCCAGTCGACCAGTCGACTGACAGAAAGATTGACATTATAAAGCCTAAGGTCGACTGCCAGCAGTCGACCTTAGCCTTGGGGACTACACCCAGCGGGTGCACTCAGCGTGCCCCCGCTACTACGGAGCTCAATCGACAAACACCCGGTGGGTGACTACTATAAATTCCGGAAAAGAAAAGTTTTGGCAGCATATCCAACAGAACAAACGGTGGTCGACTGACCTGAACATTGCTTTGGAGGGCAGAACTGGCGTCATAAGCTGCCTGGCTCGCGTCCCGGATGGTCTTCAACTGCTCCATCATGAGTCCCGCCTGGCGTATTGCCTCCTTCACTGCGCCAGCTTGGTCCTCTGGGACGTGGTGCGTCGTGAAGAGGGAGGGCTGCTGAGCACTCGTCAGTGGATTTGCGAAGGACACCGTGTGTCGAGTGGTGTTCTCTTCCTCCACAGTCAGAATCTCAGGCGCCGTCACATCCTGAGGCACCTTACTGGCGGTCGCTTTCCGACTCCTCCTGCGCTTCAGCGGCTCTTCATCCTCATCATCATCAGGAAGATTGATAACAGTATTGGGTGGAGCTGCGGAGAAGAATCAGGATCAGAGATCGCGAGTCAGTCGACTAAGAACGGCGTTAAGAATACAGTACCTGGGTTCGAAGTTGCTGCGTCCTCCATCTCGTGGTCATCAGCCCGGGCCGAGGTTTCAGAAGTAGCAGCACTGCAACTCCAAAGGATCAGTCGACTAACTTCAGCGTCGACCAGAGACAAAGTTCACACAAAATGAGAAGATTCAAACAACACGATTACCCTGATATGGTAGGGATGGACACCTTCATCTTCGGCAGGAGCTTGATCGGCTTCGACGAGGCCGCCCTGGGCTGCTTCGGTGCCTTCTCAGTCGGCACCGGAGAGGTGGTCCGAGGGCGCTTGGTCGACTGAGCGGCGGTCGCAACCCCCTTACCACGTTCGGTCGAATGGTCGTGGACAAGCTTCGACCGCCTTTCCGAGCGCGGTGGTACGACCTCCTCCTCCTCTTCCTCCTCGTCTTGAATGTCATCTTCATCACCACCATCATCGTCATCATCATCATCATCCTCTGCAACGTCCGAGTCCCATTCCTCCTCGTCCTGGCTCTCGCCCCCACTCACCTCACCCTCCTCAGTCGGAGTTTGTGCCCCATTGGGCATCGAGTACAGCTCGGTGAGGGCCTAGCAGATATCAAGACAAGGATCAGTCAACCAGTCGGCAGAGTAAACAGAAATGAATGCGACAAGAACGCAGTGGAGTGCAGAGCAAGTGTACCTTGTTTGGATCGCTGTTGTGGTCGAGTGGAGGAATCCTTCTAGCTCCGCGTGGGTTGTCCTTGTTTCCGGTAACGGCTACCATCCATCTTTCCAGAGTGACATCGTCGACTGCTTCCGGATGGACTCGAGTCTCGTCTTCAGTCCCACAGTACAACCACATGCAGTGGCTCCGGAACTGCAGGGGCTGGATACGACGCCTAAGGAAGACCTCCAAGAGATCCATGCCCGTCACTCCCTCCCGAACCAGCTGCACCACGCGCTCCATCAACATCTTCACGTCCGCTTTGTCCTCCGGAATCAACTTCAGAGAGGAAGGCTTGTTCACTCGGTCCATGGTAAACGGTGGGAGTCCACTCGACTGTCCCGGCGTCGACTGGTCCTGGCAGTAGAACCAAGTCGACTGCCAGCCTCTGACCGACTCGGGAAAGGTCATGGGCGGGAAGGTGCTCTTATTCCTCACTTGGATCCCCACACCCCCACACATTTGGACGACTTGGGTTCTCTCATCACCTGGGCTCGCCTTCTTCACGGTCTGAGAGCGACACGTGAATATATGTTTGAACAAACCCCAGTGCGGTCGACAGCCCAAGAAACCCTCACACATGGACACAATTGCGGCAAGATAGGCGATAGAGTTTGGGGTAAAGTGGTGGAGCTGCGCTCCGAAGAAATTCAAGAAGCCACGGAAGAAAATACTCGGAGGCAAGGAAAATCCACGGTCGACATGGGTGGCCAAGAGCACACACTCACCCTCTTCTGGCTGGGGCTGCCATTCCTTCCTCGGAAGCCTCGCAGCTCCATGAGGGATCAAGCCCTCGTTGGCCATGTCGAGGAGGTCCTTCTCTGTGATGGTCGACTGGATCCAGTCTCCTTGGACCCAGCCCTTCGGCAGGCGAGATCTGGAAGAAGACCCTCCGCGGCTGGTAGATCTCCCCTTCGCCTTCTCTGACGCCGACGCCTTCTTCGCACGCTCCAGGGCCGCCATCTTCTCCTTGGCCATGGTTGCCGGCGAGGTGCGCGTGGGGGAGTTGTGCGGGGGCGAGAGCGAGCGCGCTGAACGGGAACGAAGGGAGCGGAGAGAGAATGCTGAGGCACAGTACAGAAATCCTCGCCGGGCGCATTTATAAGGTCCCTTCCGAGTGGCTGACATGTGGGCCCGGTCGATCCAATCATATCAGGAACAGTTGCGCAGGCGGGATACGTGGCGAAAAAGGCGGCGCGGAGATCGAGGCGTCTATGCCCCATCCCATCCGAACGCCGCGGTCCGCTCCGCTTCGCGCGCGTCCCCAAATTTCGCATCCCGCGGAATCCGCGAAGAGCAAATCAGTCTGTCAGACGCGGTGTTTCCAGCGATCCGTCGCTCGGAGATTGTCAAAGTCTGAAAGATCACTCGACGCAAAAATAGAATGGATCGAGTCGACTGAAAGCAAGTTGCTCCCTGTCGGCGAAGAGATTCTTTGGTCCAGGACAACGCACGACCAGTGTGCAAAAGTTAATCGGAAACGACATCAACTCCTTCCTCACTCGAAGCCTCAATCCATTCGGGGGCTAATGATGGGGTCATGTACCTAAGGTAGGGTCATGGACCTGATCTAAGTACCTTACCCAAGGACACCTTTAGAAGAGGTCACCTTCCAGTCGACCAACGAGGGACTCACCCGACTGACTGAAGGACTCGACCACGAAGACTCACTCGACCACCAGGAGGTCAAGAGGCACTCTGCACTGCAACGGCCTGTAATCAAGTAGGCTTTATGATAGTAAAGGCACTTTATGTGGGGCGTTACCAGTAACGCCCCAGACTTAACTCACCTTAAACCCTCTCCTGCGTGGGCTGGCTGGGGTCCTGGCGCACTCTATATAAGCCACTCCCCTCCACAGGCAGAAGGGTTCGGCACCTTGTAGCTCATATATTCATAATCCACTCGACCGCCTCCGGGCTCCGAGACGTAGGGCTATTACTTCCTCCGAGAAGGGCCTGAACTCGTACATCCCTTGTGTTTACAACCTCTCCATAGCTAGGACCTTGCCTCTCCATACCTACCCCCCACTCTACTGTCAGGCTTAGAACCACGACAGCGGCGTTGATGGCAGGTGACGGGGAACGACGAGGGCGCCTGCCGACGGGAGCCGTCTGGGTGACACGGCCAGCGAGGGCGGCTCGGCGCTCGGTGCGGGCCCGACGAGCGTCAGACATGGATGCGATGGTCGAAGAAGAACAGGGCGACGGAAGACGAATTCCGGCGCACCCCTACCTTTAGCGCCAAATGTCAGATTTCGGGTTCCGGCAGACCCTTGAGGTTCGAACACTGGGGTGCGCGCGGAGATTTCGCCCTCTACCTACCTGCTCCTCGCCGGCTCGCTAGGATCTAAACTACGAAGGAACAACACAAGAGACACAGAGTTTATACTGGTTCAGGCCACCATTGTGGTGTAATACCCTACTCCAGTGTGTGGTGTGGTGGATTGCCTCTTGGGCTGATGATGAACAATACAAGGAAGAACAGCCTCGCGAGGGTCTGTTCTTGGCTGGGACGATGAACTGCTAGGAGGAGTTCAGCCGCCCTTCTCACTCTCTCTCTCTGGATTCTCGATTCTGGATTCGGATGCAGATGCCTCTACCCTGGGGGTGGCTAGTCCTATTTATAGGCAAAGGCCCTGGGCCTCTTCCCAAATATTGAGCGGGAAGGGCGCCAACAATTGGCTATTTTGAAGGGGAACATCGGGTACGCTTATCTTGACTAAAGTTGGTCCTCGCCTGTCAAAGGCTCTGGTGATGACGCCTGCTTGGGCTCCACAATGACTTCCTTCCTGCCGTTGGGCTGGTCTTGGTCTTTCTGCACCGAAATGGATGCCTTTGCTTGATGCTCTCGCCTGCGCTTGCTCCCTTTGCACCAAAGAGGAAAGGAGGACACTTCACGGGCTGGCGCCCGACTGGCGCCCTTGGTCATCATGGCTTGCGTCGTGGGCACCTCGTGAGGTACCCCGCCTTGAACTCTCTGCCTCCTCGTGAGCCAGCCTGATGAGGCCATGTCTGAGGAAGCTCCTTGTCGCCCGCCCCGCGAGGCTTGGCCCCTCGCGAGGGTCTTGAGCTTGTGTTGATGAAGATGGGCCGTGCTGGGCCCCCCTTTGAGCCACGCCGCAGGCCGCAGGCAGGCAAGTCTGGGGACCACCGTTCCTAGAACGCCGACATACCTGCTGGCAGTTTTGGAGATCATGGCCCTTGGTGCCGTGGATCTTGCAATACTGCTTGTCAGAGCCCCCTGGCTTATCGGCAGCCGCCAAGGCCCGGCAAGCGGCACACCCAGCAACCTCCTTGCCGGGGTCACTCGTCTTGGGTTTCTTGGTGGTGCTGGTATCGTCGGATCCCTCGACGGCAAGCACGATCTTGCTCCTATGCTTCCTGTTATGATGCCGGCCCTTCTTCGCTGGGGTGGCGGTATCATCCATGGAGTCGGTTTCCGCACCGGCATCTTCGCCGGGGTACTTCCTTCCCTCTTTAGCGTGAGTGCTCTGATCGGCCAGAACATAAAGTTCGGCCACATCTCTGACCTTATTCATTGCCATCTCTTCACGCATCTTACGATTGCGCACATTCTGATGGAATGCACTGATCACGGCGGCGGGATGAACGTCGGGGATGTTGTACTGCACTCGGCTGAACCTTTGGATGTACTTGTGCAAGTTCTCCCCTTCCTTGTGGGGGATGATGTGTAAATCACTCGCCTGGCCATGAGCCTGGTGACCTCTAGTAAAGGCGCCAACAAACTCATGGCACAGATCCGCCCAAGAAGAGATGGAATCCACCGGCAAGTGCATCAACCATGACATAACATTAGGCTTGAGTGCCAACGGGAAGTAATTGGCAAGCACCTTATCGTCACGGGCCCCAGCAGCTTGCATCATGATGGTGTAGATGCTGAGGAACTCCGACGGGTGAGTCTTGCCGTTGTACTTGTCGCCAACGTCAGGCTTGAACGTACGGTGGGAGGGCCACTGGAACTGCCGCAGCTCACGGGTGAAAGCCGGACAACCCACCTCGTAAGGTAGGCCACCGTAGCCTCCCGGCGCTGGGTGGTCCGTAGTAGGCATCACCCGCCTGTCCGACTGGTGGCGCGTGTCATGTCGGTGCTCGATGGTAGTTCGAGCGTCCTCATGAACCCGCTCCCGAAGCACATGACGCTGATCGCGGTTGGTTCGCGGGTCAGACGACGCGATGGAGATATCGTCTCGAGCGTTGTCATGACGAACCGATGCCCGGGGTGGCCGGGATGGAGGAGGGGAGTGCATCGTGGCTGCATCGCCTCCAGCATGGTCTCCGCTGGCATGCGGTGGCCCGGTGGAGCGACGGCCTACGGGTCCCGCCAGCCACAACTTATCATTTTTGGCGATGCCGACGAGGCTCCGGATGGTGGCCCTCCATTCGTCGAGCTTCTCCACGGAGGGAGGAAAATCGAGCTTCTCCACGCTAGGGCTTCCGCTGGCATGGGTGGCAGCGAGAGCTGGGTGGACCGCGATGCGCCTCGACTTCTAACCACGTTAGAAGGAGCTGCGTCACGGCCCCATAGCCGTTCGCCACCTCCGTCAGCACCTCGGCATGCATGCTGGCCCTCCTCATCGTGTGATGGGCGCACGGGACTCTTCCAAGGGCGGCGCACAGGGTCACCGGCGGGGCGACGCTGCTCATCACGCACAACCTAGGAAGAGCGCGCCGTGGGCGCCGGTGTTGGCGTCTTGGAGGCCGCCGTGCCGCCGTCTGGCAGGATGGCGGCGCCCCTGGAGGGCCCCACGCCGCCTGCGGGGGGCCCGACTCGGTCTCTGGAGCCCGTGACTGGTGGCTCATCGCCTGGCGCGCGAACGATGCCACCCGCCAGACCTGAACCGCCAGGGTGGTGTGGATGTTCGCAGGCCGCACAACGGGTTCTCTCCGCGACTGGCCCGCTACTGGTCCGCACCGGTGCTGGCAACCTGGTCCTAGACGAACCGATCATCGTGGTCGCCTTCTTCTTAGGAGCCATGGCGATGAAGAACATCTAGGTCGACTGCTAGGCCAGATTCTCACAATTGCGCCCCTACCTGGCGCGCCAAAGATGTCGGTGGGAAACGACACCTATGGGATGACTGAAATACCTACTACGGTTGCGGGGCGCGGGGATCATGAGAAGAGCAGGACTAGCAGATAGCACAAGGGGGATTTACCCAGGTTCGGGCCGCAAGGATGCGTAAAACCCTACGGTCCTGCTTTGGTGGATGTATTTAGTGTTCTTGAGCTATTGAACATGCCGCGGGTGCTGCTAGATTCGAAAGAGCCAAATCCTTCTCCAGTGCACCATGGGCCTCCTTTTATTGGTGAAAGGGGTTACCACAGTGGCACACAGGAGGTGGAAAGTGCTACAGCGCTATGAGCTTATCGCTGGTTTTACAGGACAAAGCGCATTTAATGCGAGGCTTTGGTGTCCCTTCACTTTATCAGGGATGGGGGCGAGACCCGTCCTGTCCGTCGCCGCTCCTCCTTGCTATGACACACGCCCTGGCCAGCGATGCATGTGGTGCCATGTAGGCAGGAAGGCAGCTGAGGTGGTGTGGTGGTGAAGTCTCCACGAAGGGCTGCATGTTGCCACGTAGGTGCCTGCCCAGGTGGTTGGGTCGGCAGCTGCACGCGAACGGCGGCGGAGTCTTGGCTGGCGTGGGCCTGGCAGTGGCCCTGCTGGCGCGCTTGGTGAGGGTCTTGTCGGGTGGCCCGGCAAGGGTCTTGCCGTGGCGCGCTGGCATCCCCGGCAAGGAACTTGCCGGGGGTCTTGTGGGTTTCTTCAGTGAGGATGGTTGCTGAGGGAGTCCTGGACTAGGGGGTGTTCGGATAGCCAAACTATCATCATTGGCCGGACTCCAAGACTATGAAGATACAAGATTGAAGACTTCATCCCGTGTCCGGATGGGACTTTCCTTGGCGTGGAAGGCAAGCTTGGCAATACGGATATGTAGATCTCCTACCATTGTAATCGACTCTATGTAACCCTAGCCCTCTCCCGTGTCTATATAAACCGGAGGGTTTTAGTGAACAACAATCATACCATAGGCTAGCTTCTAGGGTTTAGCCTCCTTGATCTCGTGGTAGATCCACTCTTGTACTACCCATATCATCAATATCAATCAAGCAGGAGTAGGGTTTTACCTCCATCGAGAGGGCCCGAACCTGGGTAAAAACATCGTGTCCCTTGTCTCCTGTTACCATCCGCCTAGACGCACAGTTCGGGACCCCCTACCCGAGATCCGCCGGCTTTGACACCGACATTGGTGCTTTCATTGTGAGTTCCTCTGTGTCGTCACCTATAGGCCCGATGGCTCCTTCGATCATCAACAACGGCGCAGTCCAGGGTGAGACTTTTCTCCCCGGACAGATCCTCGTATTCGGCGACTTTGCACTGCGGGCCAATTCGCTTGGCCATCTGGAGCAGATTGAAAGCTGCGCCCCTGGCCACCAGGTAGATTTGGAAGTTTGAACTTCACGGCCGACATCCGCGGAGACTTGATCCTCGACGGATTTGAGCCACAGCCAAGCGCGCCGCACTGTCTCAATGGGCATGATCTAGCTCTGCTACCGGACAGTGCCCTGGAGGCCGCACATGAGTCCGCTCCGACCCTTGACTCGGAGCCGACTGTGCCGATCGAGAACGGGTGGCTAGACACCGCCTCGGGGGCTATTGCCTGTACGGCGATGGAGCCAAATATTGATCCTGTCCCTTGTGAAACTCGTGACTCCGAGGTGCCGGACTCCTCGCCGGACTCCAAACTGCCCGCGCCCCCGCTAATCGAATCCGATTGGGCACCGATCATGGAGTTCACAGCTGCGGACATCTTTCAGCACTCGCCCTTCGGCGACATCCTAAATTCACTAAAGCATCTCTCGTTATCAGGAGAGCCCTGGCCGGACTACGGTCAGGATGGTTGGGATGCGGACGACGAAGAAATTCAAAGCCCACCCACCACCCACTTTGTAGCCACTGTCGATGATCTAACCGACATGCTAGACTTCGACTCCAAAGACATCGACGGTATGGACAACGATGCCGGAGACGACCAAGAACCAGCGCCTACGGGGCACTGGAAAGCCATATCAACTCACGATGTATACATGGTGGATACACCCAAAGGAAGCGATAACGAGGAACAACGGGACGCGGCGAAGGATAATTCCCTCAAAAAACAGCCAAAACGGCGACGCAAACGCTGCCCGAAGTCCCGCCTCGATAACAACAGTGCCCATACAGACCCAGCCGAAGAGCAGGGCGAACCAGTGGACGACAAACATGCCACCAAGCAATCGTTCGAACGGGATGAATTGGACGAGCAACCCATCCCCGGCGAAAATAACAGTCTAGACGATCTCACGCCGAACACATCACTAGAGCATAAGAACCTCCACAAAAGGCTCGTCGCCACAACAAGAAGTTTGAAGAAGCAGAAGCGGAAGCTCAAAACAGCGGAAGACGTACTCAGAATGAGATGGAGCAAAGTACTCAAGACCGCAGATAAATACAGCGATAGTCACCAAGCAAAGAGCTACCCGAAGCGCAAGCTGTTGTCCGAATTTAATGAGGAGGCCGTAGAGCCCCCACAGTCAAAAAACAAAGAGGCCGCCTGGTCGAATAGACGACCAGTTGACAAGCAAAGTGCGGCAAGCTACGCCGCACACAAGCCGGCACACGATCCACATAAGGATCCTGGTAAAAAGGATGGCCCGGTCAGGTCCATCTATGGGCCAAGAAAGAAGGCTCTAGGGAGCAACAAAACATGTCGAGTGTTTGAAAGTGACGGTACACCTAAATACAGGGGCGCCGCACACCCCCTATGTTTCACCGATGAGGTACTAGATCTTGAATTTCCAGCGGGATTCAAACCCGTAAACATAGAGGCATACGACGGAACAACAGACCCTGGAGTCTGGATTGAGGATTATATCCTACACATACATATGGCTAGAGGAGATGATCTCCATGCCATAAAATACCAAGCTCAAAGGGCCAGCTCGGCATTGGCTCAAAAGCCTCCAAGAAAATACCATTGGAAGTTGGGAAGAGCTCGAGGATGCGTTTCGAGCAAATTTTCAGGGGACTTATATCCGCCCTCCGGATGCAGACGATTTAAGTCACATAACTCAGCAGTCCAGAGAGTCAGCCCGCATATTCCGGAACAGATTCCTCACCAAAAAGAACCAAATAGTCGACTGTCCGGACGCCGAAGCCTTAGCAGCCTTCAAACATAACGTCCGAGACGAATGGCTCGCCAGACACCTCGGCCAGGAAAAGCCAAGGACAATGGCCGCACTAACAAGCCTCATGACCCGCTTTTGCGCGGGAGAAGATAGCTGGCTGGCAAGATGCAGCACCAGCGACCCAAGTACATCCGAGGTCAGGGATGGAAATGGGAAACCACGGCGCAGAAAAGACCAGCGCCAGACTAAAGAAAATGGCCCCAAGAACACGGCGGTCAACGCCGGGTTCAAAAGCTCACGGCCGAACAACAAAACACAGCCTCTTAAGGACAACAGTGATGAGCTATCCAACATAAACAAAATCTTGGACAGGATATGTCAAATTCACAGTACCCCCGGGAAGCCTGCAAACCATACCCACAGAGATTGTTGGGTCTTCAAGCAGTCCGGCCGACTCAACGCCGAACACAAGGGGCTCGACACACCAAGCGAGGACGAGGACGAACCCCACAAGCAAAGCACCGAAAAACAAAAGAACTTCCCACAAGAAGTCAAAACAGTCAATTCACTTCAAGTGATAACAAGGAAAAATAGGGCGGCACCTACTAAAGTACGCGCCGCACGGTCCACCCTAGCGGAGTCTCGAAATTGGATGTCAAAACCAATTACTTTTGACTATCACGATTACTCCAGAAGTATTCGACACGCAAGATGGACTGCTTTGATATTGGATCCTATAATCGACGGACTACAATTTACACAAGTCCTAATGGATGGCGGCAGCGATATAAACCTACTATACCAGGACACAATCCGCAGAATGGGGATAGACCCTACCAAAATTCGCCATAGCAACACTTCCTTTAAAGGAGTAACGCCAGGCCCTTATGCCAGTTCTACGGGCCACTTACTACCAGAAGTCGTGTTCGGTTCATCCGACAACTTCGTCGCGAAAAGCTAACCTTCCATATCGCCCCATTCAAAAGTAGCGATCAAGCACTATTGGGGCACGAAGCTTTCGCCCGCTTTAACGCAATATCGTATTACGCGTCTCTTACACTTAAAATGCCTGGTCCACGCGGCATCATCTCATTAAAAGTTCATTCAGACCCCGGACACGGTTAGGCGAGTCCGGCATAAATAAACAAGGGGCTTCCTAGCCACATATCCCCTTACAAGGGGCTGCACGCATGAACAATGAGAGCCAATAAAGCTCAACTCTATTCATACTCTGTTTTAAATACATTTTTTTCGCACGATCTTTTTTCAAACTAAGTTCTTCTCTTATACAGATGAACAACGTGCTACACCCATCCAGGATGTAGCACAACGGAGACACAGGCGCAGACGTGCAGCAGGGACCCGTTGCAAGGATTCTTTTCAGATTAAGACCCTGCGTAAACCTTTTTTACTATCTCTTGTTGATACACATCCCCCGGTTTCTTACCATAACCGAGGAGGAGGCTGACATTTTGGCATCGGCCGCGTCAGAAGATTTCGCGCGTACCTAGGCACTAAGGGCTTAGGGCATCGTTCTGCCCGTTTCCATAAAGACTGAATACCTTAGGGAGTGTTCGGTGTCTCGAGTTAGGCCTTATATGCATCAGCTCCGGATCATGTCTTTGGTCAAATGTTGGGTTTTCCCGGCTCCTGTGTTTTGCTGCCTTACATTCCGTATCATCGGCTAACGTGGCACCAGGAGAACTACTGCGATTGTGCCCCGGTTCGGCCAGGCGAGCACCTCAGTAGAGAAAGCCGAAAACTGACTGTCATGATATAGCGAGAGACTAGTCAACCACTCGATCGACTATCGGAATGTCTAGAATTCCTCCGCTTTGACGAAGGACCATTTCCCGGTCAGGCACACACGCGCCCTGAATTCAGAGAGCGCGGTGCCCCTAGGGGCTATATCGTAGCCCCACCTTCGAACTCCTATGGCTAAGTGAAAGCGATAAAGCATTATAGTCTGGTTGCCTAGTTTGCCACGCTACCACCTCCTTCACAGGACCAAGACATTGGATTAAGTGTGAAAATGCGCTTTTTTGCAAACACCCCCGCACCATGTGCGTGGGGGCTGAAGCCGAAGACTGCCATCTTTCAGGTTATATATACATATACATTAACGGCCGCACAGGAGAAATTTCAATACTTGAACGCACAAGTATAAAAAGCCCTTATATTATAAAAGTGGTTTTACAAATCATACATGTCATTTGAACATAACGTTTTTCGAGCACTGCGACTCTACTAAACGAGCGCCCCGCAGGACTTCCTCAAAATAGTGCTCGGCGGGTAATCGGCTTCTGTCCGAATCCCGGGATGCAACGTCGGTGGCATCCATCTCTGCCTAGTATGTTTTGACACGGGCGAGAGCCATCCGTGCACCCTCTATGCATGTCGACCGCTTCATCGCCTTGATATGCGGCACCGCATCAAGGAATTGCTGCACCAAGCCAAAATAACTCTTCGGCTTGGGCCTTTCCGGCCACAGATGAGCCACGACATCCTTCATGGCAAGTCCGGACAACCTATTCAGCTCAGCCCACTCAGCCAACCGATCAGTTAACGGAAGTGGACGCTCCGGACTATGGAATTGAGACCAAAAAACCTCTTCCATTTCGTGATAGTTTTGGCTTCGGAAGTGCACGACTCCGTCTGCTGCACTCGCCGCCAAATTCAGATAAGGATCCTCCTGTTAGGACCCCGACTCAATGCCACATCGATCTAGCATGTAACACCTCATATCACTTTGCGGCCTCACGCACGGTATTCCCACGGGTGTCGCCTTACCTTTACCCGGGACCGTTTGCGCCTTTTGGCACACGTATATGACACTGTCGCTAGCATCTATATGATAAAGAGCACGGGCTGACATGGCTAGTCGTAAACCCAAAGTGGCACAGACTTACAGGGACAGGCATCCATGACCCAGCATCGAACGTGTCGGTCATCAGCGAGTGAATCCAGGCTGTAGCACTGGGCTAGCAGGACTCCGGTGAACCAGGCTGTAGCGGGCTAACAGGACTCCGGTATTCATCGCGTGACATTTCCCCGAAGGGACAGACACAGGAACGAAGAAGGACACATGCCGGCCAGACTAAGTGTTCCGGAGCAGTAGCAAGCTACCATGGCTCGGTGGAAACACTAGGAGACATTTCCCCGTAAGAGAGGCTACTAAAGATAAACAACTAGATGGTCAGATCCCACACATACCAAGCATTTCAATAACATACACACAATATGCTCGATATGTGCAAATACAACATGGCATCACAACATGACTCTACGACTCAAGTAATTTATTCAATAGGCTCCGAGGAGCGAGATATTACAAACAGGGGTCTCACGACCCAACATTCAGAGCATACAAATCAAAGCACAAGCGGAAGCTATCATGTCTGAGTACAGACATCTATAAATGAAAAAGGCTGAGAAGCCTGACTATCTACCAGATCCTGCCGAGGCACAAGATCGTAGCTGAGGTAACAAGCTAAACGTCGAAGTCCACGTGGAACTACTAGTGAGACTGAAGTCTCTCTGCAAAAACATAAAATAGGCAAACGTGAGTACAAATGTACCCAGCAAGACTTACATCAGATCTATCTACATATGCATCATTATCAACAAGGGGGATGGTGGGGTTTAACTGCAGCAAGCCAGCTTTGACTCGGTGGCTATCCTGAACTACGACTGCAAGCGACTCTTTTGAGGTGGCGCACACGAGTCCACATATTCACCATATCAATACACCACTATGGATCCGCTTCCGTCTCCCTACGAGAACGCCATGCATAGCACTCACGCTTATCTTGCGTATTTTAGAGTATCCACTTTCACTTGTCTATGAACTGATATAAGCAACCCAGAAGTCCTTTTCCGCGGACACGGCTATTCGAATAGATGATGTTAACCCTGCAGGGGTGTACTTCTTCATACATGTTTCCACCACTTAGCGTCTGCACACGACATGTGCTCGGCAGATTTCAAGCGAAAGCCGACGTGGGTGTAGACCATGACCTACCTAAACACTCAAGTCTCTAGTCCAGGTTTATCGCCTATTCGGGTTCCATCCATGAGGAGATCCGGCCGGAGTTTCGCTCACAGCCCCAAACGATGTGAACAGGGTTCCGTGACACCAAACGGGCGCCCGGTATACCCGGCCACGTGCCTACCGCATCACAGCCCACCCCTACGGTCAGCGCTGTCCACGGCCTCCAGCATACTACAAACACCAGAAACTACTTGCAACTCCTGGACAGAGGACAAGGGTGAATAAGAAGTCGAGCGGGGTCATATTTCAGGGCCCAATGTATGGTAGTAGCTGAATCATGGATCACAAACACAGAACTCAGTTCCTGAGGACGGCTTCAATGAGACAACCCACCATGTACTCCTACATGGCCTCTCACCGCTAGCTTTACCAAATCGTGTTCACACACTTAGCACTCAACAGTAGGACATGTTCACACACCTCTGATTCATCCCCGATGAATCAGACCTGACTCAACTCTAAGCAGTAGCAGGCATGACAAACAAGCATGAATGAGTAGGCACAACAGGGCTCAAACAACTCCTACTCATGCTAGTAGGTTTCATCTATTTACTGTGGCAATGACAGGTCATGCAAAGGATAAAGGGGTTCAGCTACCGCAGCAAGTAACAGATGAATCGATGTTGTCCTAATGCAGTAAAAGAGAGCAGGAGCGAGAGAGTGGGATTGTATCGGAATGAACAAGGGGGTTTTGCTTGCCTGGCACTTCTGAAGATAATATAGCTCTTCATCGGTGTCATCGATCACATCGTCGGTACACGTCTATCGAGAGGGGACAATTACCGGCAAATACAGAAAAAACACGATCAATGCAATGCACAATATGATGCATGCTATGACATGGCAATATGAATGTGTTTTGGGCTAATGCACCTAAAACCAGATTAAATGAAGTTGGTTTGAATACAAGATTCAAATTCAAACTCCATATGTGGTTATTTAAATGTCATTCACTTCATTTGTCCTAAACAGTAGTGCTAAGTTGTTCTAACATGCATGAAAATGGTACAGATGGATTCCTTGAATTTTTCTGATAATTTTTCATATATAAAACATTTAATTTGGAGTTACGGTTGAATTTCTATGATTTATTGAAGTTTTAGCTATTTTATGGAATTTCCTGATTATTTTTAAATCCAGAAAATACTTATTGCGTCAGCCCCACGTCACAGTGACGTCAGCAGGGTCAACTGGGCGCCCCAGGTCAAACCTGACTAGTGGGGCCCACTGGTCAGTGACTAGTGCTGGTTAGTGACAATGACAGGTGGGACCAGGTCAACAGCCATGTCAGCTTGGTCAAAGCTGACGTGTGGGCCCATGGTGGTTAGATTAAAATTTAACAGAAAAAGATAAGGATTAAACAAGGGCGTGGGGCCCATATGTCAGCGGCTCTGGGGAGGTTAGCTGGCCGTGATTAGTGCTAATCACGCGGCCATGTCGGCTAGTGACGCCGGCGACCGTGGCGACGGCGGGACCTCGCCGAAGTTGCTCGGGATGGCGCTACAGCCCGCGGCTGGTCGCGCTGAGGGCACCAAGAGGGAGCCCGTGCTCCCGCGCATCTAGTGGCGCATGCAGCTGGGCACAGGGAGGCCGGGGTTCGCCGGAAACGGGCTCCTGGCGGCGGCCGGAGTTTGGCCATGTGCGGGATTGGGGCTGCGGCGCGCTAGGGAAGAAGCTGATGGTCCAGACGGCATCCGCGGGCCACCAGAAGCGCGCTGGTGCCACGGGTTCGAGCAGAGGGGCTCAGGTCAGGAGGGCTACGCGGCCATGGCGGACGGCGGTGCTCGGGAATGTGGGCGGGGGTGCTACGGCATGGGAACGAGCAAAACGAAGGAGGGGAAACGGAGTGAAGCTCACAGCGAGTTCGTCGGCGGTCTCGGGGAGCTCGGGGAGGCGTCGGAGGCGGCGAATCGGCAGCGGCGGTCCTCGGTGGCCGAGGAGGGGGAAAAGCGTCGGGACGGCGCTTCGGGGCTTCTCCGGTCGCGTGAGCCGATGGGGAGGTCGAGGGAGGCACTACGGAGCTCAGGAGCACGCCGGGGAGGAGAGGGGGTGGCGGTGGCCGCGAGGGCAACGAGGGTCAGCGACGGTGGCGCTCGGCCGGTTGTGTGCGAGAGGGACGGGGAAGGGGAGAGGCGATGGGAGAGGTCGAGGGGGTTCCAGGGGGTCGGGGCAGCGCCGAGAGGATGACGCGAGGCGTCGCGGTGGCCAAGCGATGCAGACGAGCAGGGTGGTGGCGTGGCGAGCTCGGGCGCGCGCGTCGTGTCCCTCCTCTGCCTACTGGCGCGAGGAGGAAGGCGACAGGGAGGAGGAGGTGGGCTGGGCCACACAGTGCTGGACCAGCACAGGAGCTGGGCCGGCTCTGGTGGGCTGCACGGGTAAGGCCAGGTAGGCTTTCTGCTCTGTTTTTTTTTCTCTGTTTTGTTTTATTTAATTTATTTTGCCACTGTTTTGAATTTAAAATAATTCAAACAATGCCAAAAACTCCTCTGAATATTTTATATTGCTAGATGGACTTTTTTCCAAAAGCTCATAAAATATTTCAGGGGTATTTGAAATTATATTCTAATTATATGAATATAATTCAAATTCAAATAGCTAATGATTTAAATTCAAAGTCCCAAAAATAAATCCTTAAAAATGTTCAATATTTTGGTTGGGACCAGAACCCTTACCAAAAATTATCAAACATTTAAAAGGGCATTTTTGGAGCAATGAATGAGATTTCTAGGGTTTTTGCCTCTCTTTTATTTAAGTTTTTGAGGTTTCCAAAATTCCTCAGTTCAAGTTTCGAAAATATAGACATGATGCACACATGAAGCTAGCCTAGAGCACTACCAGCAGCTAGGGATGTGACACCTCCGCACCCCACAACTGGCCCAACTGAGCATACTTCGGATCCGTGAACTTCCTACGCAGCAGGAAGGGCTTTCCAGCCGCAATGTCTCCGGCCTGATGCAGCTCCTCCTTTATAGCCCGCATTGCAGAACGGGCATCCTTGGCTTCGGCGGTGGCCTTCTTCAGGTCCTCTTGCCCCTCATGGCGTTCTCTTTCAAGAACCTCATAGCGGTCAGTAGCATCCTTCAGCTTCACGGCCATTTCGGCCATCTCCTCCCTACTTTGGCAGTGAGCAGCCTTTTTGGCTTTTAGCTCTTCGGCTGCCTTCGAGGCAGCCGCATCACTCCTTCTGGCTTGCTCCTTGGCTCGAGCAAGCTCTGCCCGAAGGCCCTCCATAGCAGCGGCGCCATCTGCATCAAGCATACACGTTGTAAGGCGTGGGCATCAGCTCCCTTACCAGGTGACCACGGAGAAACCACCCACCTTGTGACTCGTCAAGTCGCTTATTGACCAGCGCGATGTCCGCATCCGCAACGTCCACTTGCCGCCTCAGTTCGGCAACTTTATCGGTCCGGCTGGCCACCGAATGCTCCACCCCCTGAATAGGAATGGTGACATCTTAACACTAAGAATATGATCCTCGGCACGCTGTCACTTCTGACAACGTACCGAGTCTCAGGGGCTACTATCTATACAGGGCGCACTCTACGTGCAAAACTGTCAAAAGGTATGTCATTTTTACGTACCTCAAACCCCGTCAGCAAACTTCTGACGGCCTCATGTAACCCGCTCTCAGCGGATGAAATTCTTTCAATCACCGTACTCATTAATCTACGGTGATCTTCTGAGATAGACGCCCTCTTGAGCAGATCCTTCAGCTCCTCCGGCTGTACACCAGTTGGTGCCGAACTCTCCGGCCCCGCCGGACTCGGGGAGACCCTCCGCGACGACACCTCAGGGTCGTCCGCCTCGCCTGACGGCGCGGCAGATGGAGGCGTCTCGCTCTCCATCATCTCCGGACGAAGATCTTCCGAAGATGAGCTCAGCTGAGAAGGGCGGAGATCCGAACTACGAGGTAAAAACTCCGGTTATCCTTAGAAATAAAAATAGGGATGTCCCTTATTACAAAACTCCCCTTTTTCTACTTACAGCTCGCTGGAGGGCTGATTCCCTTGGAGAGACAGTGCGGCCGGGGCCTCTCCTGGCACAGGACCTTCCGGTGCAGATTTCTTCCCCCGCTTTGAGGCCTTAGCCTCTGGGTCTTCGGAAGCGGTCCTCTTCTCCCCCTGGAGGTAGGGATTCTCGATCCCCCCCTTCTTGAGAGCCTCCTTAGCAGAGGTGGTAGTTTCCTATTCTCCCCTTCGCCCTCTTCCGAAGGCGTAACCTCCAACATCTCGACTAATACAGGATCCGGCATGATCTCAGGGAGGGGGGCCGGACACCTTATCAGCTTTGCTTTCGCTATCCACTCCTGTTCAAGGGATAGCTGGTTAAAGGGCAAATATATGATAAATAAACGGACGGTATGACCGGACACAGGACTACTTACTTGAGTATCCGGGCGATTGCAGCTTAGGCCGGCGTCCTCGGTCATGTCCGGACACATCTCTTGTGCTCCGAAGAACAGTTTATACATCTCCACGGGTGTCGTACCCATTAAGTGTTGAAGGGCTCGCGGTCCCTCCGGATTGAATTCCCACAGGCGGAGGGGACGACGTTTGTAGGGCAGATAGCGCCGAATCAGCATAACCTGCGCCACTACAATCAGATTGATCTCCCTTTCTTGGAGGTCTCGAATGCGGCCCTGCAAAAGTGGCACGTCCTTGGACGGCCCCCAGTCAAGCCCTTTGTTGATCCATGACGCCAGCCGTTGTGGAGGGCCTGAGCGAAAGGCGGGTGGCGCCACCTGCTTGGTGCCCCTGGGAGCGGTTATGTAGAACCACTCCTGTTGCCACAAACCAAGCTCCTCTTGAAAAGAGCCCTTGGGCCATGGAGCATCGGCCCTCTTGCTTATAACTGCCCCTCCGCACTCTGCCAGTCGCCCCTCGATCATCTTCGGCTCCACGTCAAAGGTCTTGAACCACAATCCGAAGTGAGGGGTAGTGCGGAGGAAGGCTTCGCAGACAACAATGGACGAGGAGATATGGAGGATGGACTCCGGAGCCAAGTCATGGAATTCCAGCCCATAGTAAAACATGAGCCCTCTCACGAAGG
This sequence comes from Triticum aestivum, assembly GCF_018294505.1. Classification (NCBI taxonomy): domain Eukaryota; kingdom Viridiplantae; phylum Streptophyta; class Magnoliopsida; order Poales; family Poaceae; genus Triticum; species Triticum aestivum. The sequence goes on from NC_057810.1 coordinate 230,727,671, forward strand.
GATCCATCGGGAAGCCTAAACCCCAACGGAGGTGAGACACGAACACGACACTCTCGCCAGGCTCGGGAGTAGGAATGACTTGCCCTTGGGCGGGCAACCTATGTGAAATCTCGTAGGTTAGGTACTTGGCGTCTCTCAGCTTTTGCACGTCCTCTTCCGTGACGGAAGAGGGCATCCATCGGCCCTGAAGGCCGGAGCCGGACATTGTCGAAGGTCCGAAGCGCCCGAATCTGGAGCCTTGGGTGTTGAACTTGGGGCGAGGGGCGGATTCGATGAAGGATCGAAGAAAAGGAACAGGCCTTGGTCTCATTATAAAGGGGGAGAATACCAAGAGCCGTCCCCGTGACCGTTTGGAACTCGCCTTCGATGGAGGGGGCGTGGCAACGGGCGCAGTTGGGTTACCCATGTCCGTATTGATGAGAATCCCGGAATAAGAGGACACGATCTCTGCTTCGACAAGACGTGCCAAGGAAACCGCTTCGCTAAACGCGCTGAGGTGGAATAATAAAAATGATTCAAGTAAAGGCTTGGTTGTGGTGTGACGTCACGCCATGAAATACGTCAGCAGATTGAACTTGTGTAAATATTATTCTCTCTACGGTGGTATGTGGAATTTATTTTGCAAAGTCGGTCACTATCCTGGTGTTCATAGTCTTCTATGAATTATTCGGAGGAGGAACCCGCCTAGCAATGCCGAAGACAATATGCGCGTCGGACTCGTCGTCATTGAAGCCTAGTTCAGGGGCTACTGAGGGAGTCCTGGACTAGGTGGTGTCCAGATAGCTGAACTATCATCATTGGCCGGACTCCAAGACTATGAAGATACAAGATTGAAGACTTCGTCCCGTGTCCGGATAGGACTTTCCTTGGCGTGGAAGGCAAGCTTGGCAATACGGATAAGTAGATCTCCTACCATGGTAACCGACTCTGTGTAACCCTAGCCCTCTCCGGTGTCTATATAAACCGGAGGGTTTTAGTCCATAGGACGAACAACAATCATACCATAGGCTAGCTTCTAGGGTTTAGCCTCCTTGATCTCGTGGTAGATCCACTCTTTTACTACCCATATCATCAATATCAATCAAGAAGGAGTAGGTTTTTACCTCCATCGAGAGGGCCCAAACCTGGGTAAAAACATCGTGCCCCTTGTCTCCTGTTACCATCCGCCTAGACGCACAGTTCGGGACCCCCTACCCGAGATCCGCCGGTTTTGACACCGACAGTTGCCTTCCTATCCTCATTTGATCTTGTTTATTCTTTGTCTTCACAAAGATCTGCATGCCACCACGGAGGTGCCTCCCGAGCCCTGTCCCAATGTGTTTGTTTAGCATTGGTGGGCTCTAAGGTGGCTCGCTCGGCTGGTGGGGGCGAGCTGCCCTAGCAAGGGTCTTGCGGGGGCTGCTGAGGCTGCCCCGGCAAGGGTCCTTGCCAGGGAAACCTTCCTCGTCCACATGATCTTTGTGGCCTTGATCCTTGTCGTTGCTCTGTTTGTCTTGTGCCTTCGGCTTCTCTCCGGCTTCCCTTTCCTACCCTGTTATGCGTGGCCGCGGCGGGTGGTTCTGACTGCCCGTGCACAATTAAAGGGGTCAAAAGGAGAGCCCCTACTTTTGTACACCGACAACCTCTAGGCAGTCTGCTAAGTTTTTTCGAAGTGGAACCCGGTGACGAGTGTACACATTCACAAGTTCCCACTCACAGTTGTACCCAATATAAACAACCCAAACTCCATATGCGCCTGCCCAATCCTTGCCCTCAAGCGATGGCATCTTAACATCATACGTATCATTACCAAGCGACATCAACTTGCACAAGGAGAGGCCTCCGTCGTCCCCGCACCAGTCATCAGGGTCACGACGAAGAAGATAGGGGAGATCAAACTGCTCCTTGACCCTTGGGTTCCTTGTAATGATGTTATTAGTTGAGTCGAGAATGGTCTTGAACGAACCTGCCATGCTAGCCAAGGTGATGACGTCGCAACGATCAATGAGTTTCTCCACCACGTCATCTTTCAGATCGGGGCAAGAATAACGGGGTCATTTCCGGCCTATTCCCTCCATCGAGAATACGATCGAACAATGGCAGAAGGAAGGGTGAAGGCAAATGGAGGAGGGAGAGGAAGAGCGTGCAACAATAGTTCCAAATCGAGAGGGAAAGGCGAAGAGTCAGTGGACGGTTCCCAGTTTGCCACGGTACACGAAGAGGCGCCCCGGCCTACACGTCCGTTCGGAAATACTAGTAGAAAAGGACTCGCCGTTGTCTCAATGATATGTTGGAATGGGACCACATGTCAACGAAACATGGTGTGTAATTTCTCGTGCAAAATGCGATCTGGCCGCGTTGGCCCGAGGTGCTGCATTAGTCTTTTTTTTTGAAAGTTTGCCGCATTAGTTATCAACCTTTATTTTTTTAACATACAATATGAATGGATAGCTCATGTGGCCATCACACGTGAGCGGATATAGTGATGGTTGATTCGCCTGAGCAACTTATTACTGTGGGAATATGTGAGTACCAGCGGATTCAAGGAACAGAGAAATGATGGTTGCTTCGTCCGAGCAACATACTGTGGTGAAGGTGGGGCTTTGTGATTTGACTGCTCACTAGTCATTACTACTACGGCGCAATGACCCGGGTGAAGCTTTCCTTGAAGTTGTGTTGTGCAATCAATATTGCTGCATGGCAGGTGGAGCCGGATGAAGGATGTCCAATATGTCGGCGAAACAAAGTTGAATTGTTTTTGGCATTGCTATCAGTCCTTCAGGATTTGTTCATATGTGCGCATAATATTAATGAAATTGTACTATGATGCTATGAAGGTTTCAACTTTGGTTCCCGCAGGAAAAAAAGGTTTCAACTTAGGATTCATGTGTCTTGCCTGGAGATTATCTCGTTACAACATTCCATCAAATACAAATGAAACTACCATGGCTACCATGGCTAATGCATCTCAATGGTTCGCAGATCAGCGCCAATATTCACATCACAACTGAAGACAAAGTTGTGAGAAGGTGTACAAATAAAGAAAAAATATATAATTGATCGATGATGTTTGTAGGCATGGCTCCATTTCCTTGGCATAGTGTTCATTGCTTGGCAGCTAGTTTCACCCAGCTCTGTAGCCAAAAAAGAGGTGTATGGAGGACACCACATTCCGATCATTTTGTGCAGCTCCACTAAAATCGAGCAGACCATCTCTGTTTGCAAAGATATCCAATCAGTGTGATTACAATAATAGTGGAACTAGATGATGAAACATAACACACATAAATAGAAGACGATCACCTCTACGATCTCTCTTTAGGACTAACTTCTTGTTGGAGAAGATTAGGCACGGAGTTGGATGAGGAGGATAGAAAAAACAATCTCCCTTTCTGCGGCCCCACAGAAATGTAAAAACGTTGCCCGTGTGACATTTTGGCGGAACTACACAAAACACTCTTAAGAAAAAAGTTATTTGTGCAGTTCACCAAAAGGTCGCAATAGCAACGAGGTGAAAATGGATTGCCCTATTTGCAAAAGGCGGTCGAAAGGAAACAATTACTGCCCAATAAAACGAGTTGAAGACACATACGCCGACAAAAAATAAGCATATTCCATGTAATAAGGGAAAGATAGCACATGGTGGTTTATCAAAAATGGTTTGAGGATGAGATTGCAACATGGAAAGTATGCCGGCCGAGATACGATTTAAGCAAACAACTAAAGAAGATCCACATGCAGCAACGTGGGAAGATGGGTTGTGGAGAAAGGCCAGAGGAAGCTGTACCTGAGGGTCGTCGGGATGTTACTAGGAGGGTGCCGGCGGCCGGGATCTGCCCATACTGCGGCAGCGAGCAAGTGGCGAAGCCCTACCATACCGGAGCTTGGTCAGAGAGAACGGCGGGTACCGCAGATCGGGATGTGCTGCCTCAACATCGTCAAACGGAGAGACGATGCACATCCTCCATTTCCGCCGGCGGACGGGATACGGCCGGATCACTGACTAGTGCTGAGAGAGAGAGGCCACGACCGTCTTGTGTGAGATGGTGTGACGAGAGACAAACCCTTTTTTCCATTTTCCCCATGGCAATCGTTTTATATTCTGTACGTGCCATTGTGGAATATATAACTTTATTTAATACTAATGCGTCAAGTCAAACTTTGTTCCATATAGGCGTGGTACCCGACCCACCTTCGAGTAAACAACCGCTACACGTGTCAAATTATCATGTGGGCTGCCTTTTCGTACAGAAACGAACTCCACCGTGTACCCGCGTGGGTGTGGCAGGGAACGAGACGTGAGTACGTGTGTCCTGCGTACACCTCTTCTTTAGGTGCAGGTACATATGTGGGTGGGTGTGAGAGAGATGGTTTCTGCGAAACAGAGGCAATGTGTTGATGATATCTCAAACAGAAAAACGTAACATATGCAATGTGTGTGAAACAGAGTCATGGACGTGAGATATCGATAGAATTGAAAACAGCAATGAAGTGTGTGGCTGCGAGATCGATAAAGAGTGCCATCGAATTTTTGTTTGCCCACGTCAAAGATACAGGGTGGCTGGCCTACTGGAATTTGAGAGGGCAGAGGTGCAGTTTTTCTCTGTGGCATGGATACCTACCTAGAACGTTCGACTATCGGTGTGTGGGGGGGAGGGGGGAGGGGGCAGAGACTGATCGACTAGTATATGTGTGGGGAAGGAGAGAGACCTAGCTATTTATTGAGGGAGATTGATCGACATCCATGGATATGTGTAGCAGAGGAATAAGGTTGGGAGAAAGACAAAGGTAGTGTGTCGGAGGGTTGGTGGTGGAGTGGCGTCTCACAAATGGTGGGAGAGGCCTGCTAGACAAACGAAGGGTATGAGTGCAATATCAATAAGAGAGGGCGGGGGATGTCTGTCTGTCTATGCACATGCGTGTGAGAGACGGGTCGGGAGGTATGCAAGGATGATGAGGGGAGAAGATATGGTTGTGGTAAGCATACATAACTACATAGGAAGATCAACCGTCGTGTGTCCGAGAAAGGGAGAGACATAACTAGCGAGGTAAGTGTATTGGTACTTGGGGAAAACGAATTATAGTTGACCCGGTTATATGTAGGGAGATCAGTTCATATACACGCCTGCATGTGTTAGAAGAAAATAAGGTCCGGAGAGATAGACAGGGGGAGAGGGGTGTGGCTAGGAGGTGGTGCGAGAGGCCTACCATGTCGAGGGGGGAGGAGTGTGTGAGTATGTGATCAATATAAAGAGGGGCGGGAGTGTGCACCTGCGTGGAGCTGTATTGGACATAGGGGGGCATGGACGGTGAGAAGAGAAGAGGGAAAGTATATATGTGTTTGTTGTAGGCACACTTGGCTAGAGAGGTATATCGACAGGTGTGTGCCGGAAAGAAGGAGCCGGGGGCCTACACACACCGCGGGTGGACGACCAAAAGAGAAATAATGAACATGCGCGTTGGAGGGGACGCTAAGGGTGGGTGAGAGGGCGGTGGGCGTGTGCATGCACGATAGAAAGTTAGCGCTAGCTAGCTACAAATAGAAGAGGATCATGAAGGTGTAAAAGATGAACAAAGATCATAATTCATTATAAAAAAGTGGATACGGATACTTGAAGAAGATATCATAATGTAGAACATTGATTATAGTTTGGTCTAATGTGTGGTTGTTGCAACTCAGGTCTAAATACTTGTCATAATGTAGGGGGCGGGGCACTGTACTTTGTGTGGTAAGCACGGTGTACGTATGGAACATGGTTTAGATTATGAATATATAGTTAGTACATCAAATGTACTATTATTTGGAATCAACATCAAGTGTATTCAAAAAATAGAATTCGAGTTCATGTAGTACACATAGTTCATATCTATCTATATAGTAATCATGTGGTGTGTACACGAATGATGGTTGAAGTTGGCAACAATCATGATTGTAGATTCTTATTGAAATAGAGAAACAAATTCAAATTTGGTTTGAATTGTAGCGGTAGTATAGACATTTGGAATGCACTAAAATGTTGGTATGAGTAGGTGACATGCAATATACAGCAAGCAAAAAAATTTAATTGGCCAAAACATGGATTCATACTCCCTCCTTCCATCTATATAGGGCGTAATGAGTTTCTTAAGACCGCCTTTGACTATTGACAAGATTAATAGTACATGACATGCACAATTTGAAAATTATATCATTGAAAGAACCTTTCATAGACGAATTTAACGGCGTGCTTTGTGTAAGTTGCATGTCATATATGATTGCTCTAATATTTGGTCAAAGTTAGCATCGAAAAACGCATTAGGCCCTATATAGATGGAAGGAGGGAGTAGCTTTGAATAGCATTTGTATAGTAAAACGGGGCAAGACTCTCTCTTTGTGTGGTGTGAATAGTTTTATTTTTTTCATTTTCTTTTTGGTTGAGGGAAGTGCGAATTGATTTGGTACGTACAAGTACAATATTGCTACATGTTAGGTTTGTCCCTAAAATTCAACCCGTGTCTTGTTATATCCCGAAAATTCAGATATTGTGCTCCCAAAACTGGAGCCTTCACAACCCGCGCCTTGCTATCCCGAAATTACAACACGCGCGAAAACTCCCTCCAGCTGCCAAATCCTGACACGCAAAATCCCCCTTCTAACCCTAAGCCGAAAGGGCCGCTAGTTCAAATCGGTGGGGCGTACTTTCGTAACACACCCTACATTTTGGACAAGCGCGTCCCTAAGTCATGGTTCACCCCCTCCCATCGCCCCCTTTTCACCATTCGAAATCCCAGGCTGCCGTAACCTCTCTGCTCCAGCCGTGAAACCCCACCCTCCCCCATCCGCCACCTCACCGCTGCCCAGCCGGAGCCTCTTCCCCGACAACGTCGTCCACCACAACATCTTGACGTCCCTTGTCCACCTCCCCGGATGAGGATCCTCATCCATCTCGTCATCCCGCCGGTTCAGCCACGCCGTCCTCCAGCTCCAAGGAGCTGCTTCGACGATCTCCTCGTCTATCGCGGCTGCTCCATCCCCACAGCGCCGCCTTAACCTGCTCCACCGGAACCGCGGCATCCTCACCGACTCCTCGGACGAAGCCGCGGCCTACTCGGCGCCACCAAAGAGGTTGTACACTCATCGCATCGCACCTTCTCCTTAACTCGACTTCCCGGCGCTGACGGTGCTCCATCCCGCAACCCCCGTGGAGCGGCTACCTTGAAGCCGGGCGCCGTGGGCGACATCTCCACGGCGGCTCTCCCCAGTGCAAGGCCCCTTCGGCGGCGGCAGCCATACCAGCTGGATATGCTGCTGCTGCTGCTCCGGCTCTCGCTCGCTTGCTCGCGCTGCTGCTGCTGCTCTGGCTCTCGCTCGATCTCTCTCTCGCCCAGCTGCTGCTGCTGCTCTCCCCCTCGCTCGTGTTGCTGCTCTGCTCCGATTTAGCCACACTTCAGTCGACTGAATCAACTTTTGGGTCAGTCGATTTTCAGGGCTTGGGGGGCTTGCCGGAGTTAAGGAAGAACCACCCGCAGCCGGGACGGGGGCTCGCCGGAGAGGTACCCCACTATCTATCTTAGGGTTCAGGGTGAGGGGGCGAGGGCCTAGAGGGCTGGCCGGGTGGGTGGTGGGGAGTTGTTTCGGGGTGGCGTGGCGGCGCTGGGGCTGGCGGTTCGGCCGGTGGTGGCTGGCGGCTCAGGGGGGTGCAGGTTGAAGAAGAACCACAGGCCCTCCCTAAACTACATGTCAAGTGCCTCTCTGCTACCATTGCATTCAATTTCGATAGTAGCATTCAGATTCCACAGTAAATTTCAGTTTCGACAGTTAAGTTCAGAGTCAACAGTTTTTACCTCATCTGTTGTAGTCAGGTGGTTTTTGGTGATGTAAATTTTACATCTATTTTACATCATCTATTAGAGATGCTATTAGAATCCCACTTGAGATTGACGATGTCTGTCTTGTGCTGCTTCAGCCTTGACGTATTACGGCACACCGGAGCTGCTCCAACGACAGAACGATCCATCACAACAGAGCAGTGCCCTGGATGCCGTCTATAGATTCCTCAGATTTTCCTCCACAGCTTAGACAGCCACCTCTGCCTCAACTGCTTCAGCGACCAACCCAATGATGCTGAGGTCGACACGGCTATGGCAAAGAGGTTGTACAATTGTTTCATCACTTACTACTATACATTCACGTCGATCCATTAGGGCTATTTTGGTTCAACGGAAAAAAATTGCAATAGGGAATTTTCCAATGCCACTCTACTATTCAATTATTCATGCATTTTGTTGAAAGGAATGAAGCAAAACATCCACCTGGACCTACTTTTCAAAATCCTATGCATGAAAACAAGACCAAGTGCATTAGTGGCAGAATAACATTCTAACTGTACACGCTTTCATATGGTTTCACTTTATTTTGCCCATGTTTCTTTGCATTCCTCTGCTCTTCCAATTCCTGTAAACCAAACACCTAAGTTGACAGAAATCCTGTGTTTACAAATGCTCTGTTTACCATGTGCAAACCTATCCTATTCCGATGTTTTTCCTATCCCTGCGTTTTAAGAATCATGCAAGCCAAATGAGCCCTTACAGAATTACTTCAGTTACAGGTACGTGTCGAAGGGAACTTTGTGTGGTTTGTCCTGCTCCTCCCACAACGTCGTCCACCTCACCTGAGCTGCTCCATCGACAGAAGCATCCACCAAACCAGACATCACGACTCCTGACCATCTTTCGCCGCCTCAGATCTCCTTCCCTGCCGCCGGCACCCACCGCAACGGCATCACCATCATCGACTCAGCAGATGAACTTGAGGAGTACACGGGTCCACAAGAGAGGTCGCACTCTTTTGTTTCTGCTTATGTTATGCATTGCTTAAAATTACCTGCTACTTTATCGTCCTGTTCACCTCTTGGACTCCAAGACAGGTCCAAATTAATGTTCAAGCTTGAGTTCTAAATTAGTTGTGGGGCACATATCGAGGCAACAATGAATAGTATGTCTGTCTAATATCCGGTTCACCTAGGGTATGCCTATGTTGTTCATCTTGGGTGGGAAACAAATAGTAAAGCAATCATCATCTGTCTTTTTTATTAATTGAAAGCAATCATCAGCCTGCTATCATTATTTTTCATCCACTGGTTGTTACCATCACTCTAAATTTCTACATGCTCTCCTTACATAATCTCCCCATGTCTTTTTCGTATGCATGTCAGATATTGTACACAGTCATGTTGTACATGTACATAAAAAGAGAAGAGTTTTGCGCGGCAATACAATGTCATGCAGACATCGCTCCATGGTGGGTTCAATGGCAAACCCTCCCCACCCCTCTCCAGATTGTAATCCAGAGGATGATATCTGTTCTGAGGCGGATTCAGACACCGCTGACCACTCCTATTTACCCCCCAAGTTGTTTGCTCTACCTTGGCATGATGATGTTAGTCATATCATGCATATGTTGCCTTGCAGTGCCTACTTTTGACATCATATATGTCATCTGCTTAGTTTAGACATGTTCTGTAATGCCACCTGTTTGGTTTCTATATCATATATGGGAATTATGCAGTCTCATGTCTTTTAGCCAGCCATAATATATGTGAAATGTGCAGTGCCATCCTTTTTAACCAGGCATCATATATTTGCATGATATCTTGCCCATCCTTTTCTTCATTACATTTCCATTTGTCGACAATGTTTGTACATTAAACTACTCTTCCTGTGAATTATACATTTGGGTGGGAGATGGAAAAATCTGGAGTGGAAACAAGGCCTTCAGAGCAGACAGTGCTACCTGTCGAAGGAGATCCCTTGTTGGATCCCGATAGCTCCTCAGAGATGGATTCAGAGACAAATGACCAATCCTATTCCCCCACCGAGGTGTATGCTCACACTTGGCATGGTTATATTGCTCAAATCATGCATATGGTGTCTTGCATTGCATAGTTTAGATATCATATACACAATATTCAACACCATGTTCTTAGTTCAGACATCATATTGAATGCCCTCTGTTTAGCATATAAATCACATATGTGAACTAAATGATGCAATCCTGATTACTTAGATACCATGTAGGTGAATTATGTCATGCGATCCTGTTTAGTTATTCATCATATCTTTGAATTATGTTATGCTATGCTATCCAGTTTAGATAGACATCATATATGTGAAATTATGTCATGCTATCCGATTTAGTTAAAAAATATACATGTCAACTATTTAATGCCTTTTTTCCACACTATCTATTGCATCTGTCTCTCATACAATGTATGTACATTCAACTATGTTTCTTGTTTATCATCCATTTGAATTGGAGCGGGTGATGCCAGTATCCAGCGGACTAAAAACACGGTCTTCAAATAAAATAGTGCTACCTCTTGGTGGAGATAGCACCCCGGTTGTACATGCACAAGAACCAGCCCTACCACACATAACCCAAATTCTTGTAGATTGTACCCCTACTGCGATGGACAAAGAACCAGCTTCACCCAATCTACCCCCAACCCCAACCCCAGCAGATAGTAACCCAGTTCCTGTTGACACATCACCATCTCCACCACAGAGCTCCCAAACAAGAGCCGTTAGTAAGGCAGCTCCAGTGCCCAAAGGGCCAGTACTAGCACGGTGAACCCGAACTCCACCAGTTAGTACGCCTATTCCTGTGGAGGAAGCAGAACCAGCTAGTCGTAGTTTAGCAGCTATCACATTTGATGTTGTTAAATCGTATGTGCGTATCTTCCCATCTTGGAAATATTATACTGAAGATGAAGGAAAATGCCAGTTGCAGGTGTTTGTCCAGGAGTTATGTGTAAGTAATGTTATTCATGGCAATTACTTTGCTTTGTCCCATACATCCTACCTCCATGATGGTTATAATACAACAAATTTTCCCATTTTTCTCTATAGAGAAGGACCGATTTGGAAACTTAGGATGAGGTAACCTGTGCTAATACCTCTGCTATCTTCAAGAATGCTTGGTGGCAGTACCGGAATTACCTGAAGAAAACATACTTCACCGGCAAAGAAACTCATCAAATTCCCTTACGTTCTCCTGAGACACATTTACTGGATGATGACTAGGAACGCCTTATTCTGTACTGGTCCCGAACCAAGAATGTGGTAAGGTCTATGAGCTCATTTTCTATTTTTAAGTACTATATTCTTGCGTCTTACTGTACTCTGTTCATGTAGAACAAGTTCCTAAACCTGAAGAACAACTGTTCTAATTTAAGATTCCATTGCTATCATAGTTCAAAAAAGCGCTAGGCGTTAATTGTGCGTTTTTCCACCGCCTTGCGCTTTACTGCCAAAGCGCATGCTTATGCGCAGTTATGCACAGATTAAGCATAGTTATGCGCAATGCGTTTGGCCAATGCCTAGAGCCTAGGCGCACATTTTTTAATTATGATTGCTATCATGCATACTGCTTTGCTCTTGTATCACTGTATTTACTCATACAAACTTATTTTTAAATTGAAGGATCCAATCAAAACTCCAATGGTACAGCAGGTATGTTCACGCATGTTTCTTTAACAGGTTTGCTCTTATCAATAGCTCTGTTGATTTCAATTTCAATTGTGTATACAGTTGACTTCTCATATCATGCATATTACTATCATCACAACAGAGCCAATAGTGTTGTTGTACATGTAGACCCGTGGTACCCATCTGAAATCTTGTTGTGTCATGTAGCTTCCCACGCTTTGTATTCTTTCACTGCTGCTTTGTCTTGAACTGATATGATTTGAACCGTGTCTCTATTTTGATTTAGGCAAGACAATGCAGTGACCATAGGACATAGATATATGTTTGTTTGATGCTTTTATTATGTACTAGTACTTGGCAATAGAAGAATTGGTAGTTTAATCTTGTCCACCTTACTAATGAACTTGTTCACCAAAATGAGTTTCATATACTAGTACATGCTAAACCTGTTATGTGTCTGCTTGTTTCTTCTTTTAGAATGCTGACAGAATATTGGGGAAGAGTGCCTTATTAAGCAATGGTAAAGGAAGTAATGCAGATAAGGTTCAGGATAGTGCCACATCCTTGTTGGTCTCCCACAAAGCTGATAAAACAGCTAAGGAAGACTATCTTGAAGACAGTGAGACAACCCCAAAGTCCTGTCTTGGTATAGTGTTCGAGTTACTGGCCACTACCGCTTGCACAAGCTATTCAAACTCACTGTCTGAATCAATTCAGTTTCTTGAGTCTCAACTACAAGCTGAAAGACATCGATCAGTTGTGTTGCGACAAGAAGCGGAAGGACTGCGGAAGTCCCTGGAGCATTCAGATGCATACTTTCTGGTGCAACAACAAGCGTTGGAGGATTTTAGCGCCAAACAGGACAAAGCTAATAAGCTTGCTAAGCTTATTGCCAGCATGGTGGAAACCCAGGATAACATTTCTTGAGCTCTTCTGAAGTTGTTTCAGTTATGCTCTTGTTTTGCTGTCGTGTTTATTTGCACTGGTGGCCAATTTTGACGGCCAGTGTATGTAATATGCTGTTTTGTTCCCTATATTTGCACTGGTGGCGAACTTTGATGCCCAGTGGATGTAATATGTGTAATAGAGGTAATAGGCTAGCGTTAATTGCTTGCTTATTTATTTCCTCATTGTCTTGTTTAGTTGTTTGCTTGTAGTCACTGCAGTTCTTTTTCTTTGTTTTTCTAGTGGCCACAATAGCCTATTTTTGGTAACTAGGCCAAAATAATCATGGCACCACACGGACTGTTGTAACCATGGATCTCCTGCGAGCCGTATGATCCATGGGCCTTCTACGGGCGTAGGATCCATTGGCCTTTTGTACGGGCCATAGGATCCATGGGCCTTCTACGGGACGTAGGATCCATGGGCCTTCTACGGGACATAGGGTCCATGGGCCTTCTACGGGCCATAGGATCCATGGGCCTTCTATGGGGCATATCATCATTTCGCCAATCATGGGCCATACTATTCATGAACCATAACGGGCCGTTAATGGGCCATATTTGATAACTGTATGAAAACAACCCAATGGTTTTTTTTACATGAAAACGGCCCAACGTATTAACGGTCCACAAACGGGCCGACTGTAATGACGGGCTGAATTTGGCCCACAAGCAGAAAATGACAGTAACGGGCCGTAAGTAACTGAATGCTGCAAATGAGCCCAAGAATAAATGGGCCCTGAGAAGGACGAAAGATAACTTGGGCTGGAAATGGCCCAGTGAAATAATGTGCCGTTAATGGGTATAAAGTGATACACTGTCCATTACGGGCCAGTTTCACCACGGGCCGTTAATGGGCCAAGATTTACAAAGGGCCTCATATGGGCTGAAAGAAGTCATGGGCCACACATGGGCCGGATGTTAAAACAGGCTGGAATCATATTGGACGGCCCAGATGACGCTACTGGGCCTAATTCGGATTGGGCATAACGGGCCCTGGGTTAGCGGGTTGTAAATGGGCTATATGCGGACATGCCATTAACAGGCTTTCCGTGGGCCGGCCCGCCACCTTTTGACCAAGTCAAACGGGCCGGCCTTTTCACAGGAATGGGCCTCTGTTGGGCCGTGCCACGTGTCGAAGTATCATAGGCTCCTTTGGTCCAATGAGTGGATGATATCTGTCCCAACAGTGAGCCGACACGTGTTTCCTCCAGCCAATGATGATTTTACACGTGGAAAATCCCCATTGGTCGGGGCTGTTAACGGGTTATCGGATCCAAAATCGGACCCGATAGCTTAACGGCGTTCCGTTACGGTGGATGCCACGTGTCGGTCACCCTTGACGAAAGCACTTCTGTGACGCGTGATTTATCATCATGGAAGTGGACACTTCTATGATGATAATTTTGGTAATGTCATGGAACACTTCTACGACAGCACAGGTATGACTATCTTGATTCTGTCATAAAATCGTCATGGATGTACATGCATGACAAAAAATGCGACCTACTGTGACAAACATGTATCATCACGGAAGTGTATTTTTTTGTAGTGTGTGCAGGCCACACATGGCACCAACATGACACGAGCTTTGTCTGCCTGGTGCGCAGCCGGGTGAGTACTACTAGTAGTAGTACTACTTTGATGTGTCTCGTCAACTCGCACAAGTAAGCAACACTTCCTGAACAAACAATCATATAAGCTGCTTATACTTCTTACCCAAAGGATCTTTATATCCAACAGACACAAAATATTCGTTCGATTGTTGGAAATTACTTTAATTGCTGATCTGATGTCGAAGTAATTGCTGCATCACCACCAAAACCCACCATCTCTTAAGCTAAAGTAGACCAAGCTAACCCCTATATTAGCATATTACTAAGATAAACAGAAGGCACTGTAGAATCATTTAGGAGGTGAGCTTCTCAATTTGAATGTGGAGGGACACCGTCCTCGACAACCTAGCCCCGGGCAGCAGCTTGGGCGGAACTATGAAGAAGGTTAGCTCCTGCACGGCGATGTCATCGGGATCCTTGCTACTTGTCACCTCATTTTCCACCTTGACAGCGTCGGTCCTGCCTTTGGGCTCCCCCGGCGGGCCGTTCGCCCACAGCTTGGCCGCGTAGTGCGGTAGTAGGGACGCCCCCGCTCTAATGTAGACGACCGACACGACAATAGGTGCACCGATGTTGAGCACGCTACCGACCAAGAAAAAGCCGTGATCATCCTCCTCCACGAATAGCAAGAGTTGTGGCTCCAACACTGGCACTTGCAGCTAGAGCACCTTGCCGTACTGGATCCTGTGCACGGGCATGGTATGCACGGTGCTGATGTGGTGGGAGAGCGCCAGAGGCGGGCCTTCATAGTCGCAGACGGGCATGGGGCATTTGCAGGGCCCGAGCGGACACACACTCTAGTGATCGGAGAGCTTGTGGTAAGTGATGTCTTCGTGCGGGCACTCAACCCTCACCGAGGAGAGGACGGCATCCATCGCTGTGTTCCACACGTCGAAGCCGGTGCCGCGCTCACACTTCTGGCACTGCCGCTGGTTCCCGGGGCACTCGCCGCATAGGCTAGGTGCCCTCCTTGCACTGCACAAATCAATCGAACAGCACATCAATCAAGAAACCTGCACCTTGCTTGATCAGCCGAACGGACGAGGTGTATTCGAACCTCATACACTGGAGGCTTCAAGGGGGCGGAGGCACAAGGGGCAGTGGACCAAGGTGAGGTCCATCTAGTCAATAGAGAGCTCCATCGTCTGGTCCTGTTCCGCCGGCATGATACCACCCTCCTCATGCACAACCATCTCTCGCTTTAGGGCCGGGGCATTACAAAATTTTACCATCACATATTCATACTACTTCAAGGTGCATTAAATCAACACATGCAAGTATCAAAAGAAAGTCACGGCATGCATGCATATGTTGCAATTAATGCATCGGTAAACGCAAACTATTGAAATATATCGAGTAAACTGCTTTGATGTGTCATGTCAACTCGTACAACAAGGAGAAGTTTGATTACAATGCCCTCTCCCTCTCCCATGAGTGTGGTGGCTCGCAGGACTAGGAGAAGCTTTCACTACACGCCCTGCCTCCCGCACGCTGGGGACATGCAGCAGTTCATTCGGTGTCAGATGGCCAGAAGCATACTAGTAGTACTCCACTGCAGTAGTACCATAATTGTTTAACTTAACGAAGAGACGAAGAGCCAAGCGCAACCCGGACGCTCGTGTGGCAGTTTCATGTGTAGGGAGGTAGTATAGTGACATAGTCTAGGATAGCGTATACCGTGCCTCTAAGCTTCAAATTGTTGGAGTTGGCTCCATGCTATGAGGTTGTCTTGAAGCATTTTTTGATTAAAATAATCTTCTGCCCTACCTGTCATCCTAATGATTGCAGTTTGCAAGCTCATCTCGTCAAGACAAGAATATATATTTTAATTTGTGGTGGGGTAAATGTTAGAGGTTGCAGCAAATATATTGTACACTGCGGGTCTTTTAGTCAAGTTTAGAGGCAAGCTTGTGGGGCCAGTGCTATGATGTGTCGCGTCAACTCATACAATGGGGATAAGCTTGACTTTACTACTACAAAACCTTTCCCTCGCCCATGCGCGCGGTGGCTCGCAGATGAGGACATGCTTTTGCTTACTACAACAAGCTATCCCTCCTGCGCATGGTGGACGGACATGCAACAGTTGATTCGATACTGTAGAAGTAGTAACATCCTTGTTCGTCTTCTCGAAGAGGCGAAGAGCCAAGCGCAACCTGAACGTGGTAGTTGTGAACGCTTGCGTGGCAGTCTTTGTGTAGGGGTGGGTCGTGGTGCGGAGCCTTGGAGCATGCATACAGCCATGCTCTTGCATGCAACAAAATTGCCATGTAAGCAGGCTATAAGCCCACTATTGTACTTGCTCTTAATAGTATAGCCCTGTAAACCGTAAAGGAGGGACTACCCCCTCCGTTCCTAAATACTCCGCGTATTAGCGTTGGTAAAAGTCAAGCTTTATAAACTTTGACCAAGTTTATAAAAATATATTAACATAAGCAATAACAAATCAATACAATTAGATTTATTATTGAATGTACTTTCACATCATATATATTTGTTATGATAAATGTTTATATTATTTTTTATAAACTTGGTCAAACTTTATGAAAATTTGACTTCAGCCAACTCTAATATGTAGAGTAAATAAAAACGGGGGGAGTATTTGCCTTTCTAAAGATTTCAACAAGTGACTACACCCTAAATGAGTACATATGGACCAAAATGAGTGAATCTACACCGTAAATAAATACGTAGTTCTCTCATTTTCCTCTCCGCCTTGGTCATGTTGCATAATATTGAGTATACTACTACTGACTAGTCTCTTTTTGACACGCATTTACGTTGATACGGCTTGAATGCCATCGAGGCAGAGGGTAGCGGTTCCTGAAATGTTGAACGGTCAATGATGCCTCTGCATTCAATTAGCATGTAGAGGTAGTAGTAAGTAAGTGGAGAAGCGGAATGGAGCCAGCACGATGTGAATGCAACGCAGTTTGTACTCTCATAAAGGCGCCCCACCACTCCAATCCATCTACTCTAGTCTCTGCGCAACACTGCCCACTTCAATCCAAGACCAACACCAAGTGACCAGAAGCCACAAGCACCCATGTCATCGATGGACACGAGCGGTAGTCGGCTATGCCGGATCGTCCAAGACACCGGCCTGTGGCCCCGCACCGCGCAGCATTTCCAGATGGTGCTGGCGACCGCCAGCGTCATAGCCCTCATCGACGTCGGCTTCACCTCTCGTATGTGCCAGATGATGGTCGACTCCATCTGCAAGTTCATCGCCATCCAGAAGCACGTGGACGACCTTGCCGTACTGCTCCAGCCTGCACGCCCAAGCTCCTTGTTGCCTGCCACCCTCATCGGCCTGCAAGGTGATGAACTCTTTGAAGCACTGGTGACCTTGCAGTTGCCAGAGGTCGTGACGAAGAATTTGCACCTCAAGGCCGCGCTCGCCGTGCAGCGCATCGCCATGCAAGAAACCATCGACCTGCACATCCATGTCTATGAGGAAATAGTCTACATAGGCCACTACAAGGCCAGCAAGGACAGAAAGACGTTGGCCTTCTTCCAACAGCTGGAATCTTTGGACGCCATTGTTCAGAAGCACGTCGACCTGGCCAAGAAAGCTGCTACTACTTAGCCGCAGTTCGGTGGGCCGGCGCCCTGAGTCGAGGAGGTGGACGTCGTCGATGGATGCATCGTTCTTCTTGCCTCTTTTAACCAGCACTGCGTCGCCTCGTGGCCTTAATGTTTTATTAGTGTATGGCACTTTTATTCCAGTCATAACATTTTCACTACAAGGTGGGGCCGTAGTTGAGCAAACCGACCATCGGCTAATCCCCACCCCGCCCACCAAGTGTCGGCTGAGTTAGAATTAGAAGAGAGAAACGAGGGAGAAGATCTAGCTATAGCACAGACGCTATTGCCAGATGGGACTTGTGTTGATAGAATAGGAGTACTGAGTACTCGTACCTCTTTTTTTGAGGGAAAAGGTAGTAGTACGTCTAGTACCACTAGTTGGGTGTGTGCGACCTATACTTGTCATCACTTTACGTCTCCTTTTCAAACCATAGCTACGCTTCATAGTACATATTTTTTCACGCATTTATCCTCCTATATGTACTCCTAGGCTATTTCCACGTGCTCCCTTTCGCCGACATGTGGGACATAGAGCATCTGGGTCGTAGTGCATGCATGACTCAGAGCATATGCAACCATGCCGACGTACTTTACATTTCAGACCTCATGAATTACATGCAAACCCCCTGCAGAAGAATAAATAAATAAATGAATTACTAGATGCAAACCGGATTATTTTCATAGACACCGACGCACGTTCATTAAATTTTGGACATAACACATTTATAAAAAACGACCGGACCTAAACTAGTATAAGGGCCTCTTTGATTCGCAGGATACTGAAAACATAGGAATGGGGAATGTATGATGGTGATGAACCGAGACGAGGAAGAAGAGGAGTAGTACTATACATGCTACAGACTGGACTGTAGCACATAGTTTTTTATGGCCATATCACCACATTATTTTCTATGGCCTACCGCCTGTTGGTTCACTGGACTGCCAGGGTTCGAACTCCTCTAATATGAGTAGTAGTACTAGTGTATACACTATATATACCACATGATTTCTCCTTCTTACGTACTTCGCCGACATGTGGGAGAGCCAGCATCCGGGTCGACGTGTCATGCACTAGATTAGAGTGGGGAACGGAAGGGGTCATCACCCCGATTGTAGCGCCAATAATTCATGAGTATAGTGAGTAGTCATATCACAAGACCCCGTATTTCCAGCAATAACGCGCCATCAAATCGCATGGCCCTACCTTTCCAGCATTAAGTTGAATCTGCTACTCCCTCACCCTCCTTGCCTCTCTATTAAACCGCCTACGCGAAAACTACTACGCGTACTACCCAGGAAAATCCCTGACCTCAACTTTTAACTACTCATAGTATAATTTTGTACTGATGAAGTGCGCCATGGAGCAGAAAACCAAAAGAAAAATGTGGTATATGTAAACAAATACAGTTCAAGCTCTAGCGAGCAATTCAGAATGTAAACCGTGCATATACGTATAGGTTACTTCAAAGTACTGATTCCATTGATGCAACGTGGTCAAACTGTACCGTCGATATCTCAAAGCCAAAATAGTTCGAGCTTGTTCGTTCCATATAAATACTAGTAATGTATGTTTATTCAACCATGGGGTTCTTCAATGAATGGAGGGCCGGGGAGCACAAGTGAACAATACTACTATTGTACTAGTAAGTAGGAGTCGTACAGTTAGTCACGTTAAACAGAGAGTTTCTTTTTTCTTTAATGCCACGTACACAAATTGAAACGCTTGTTGTGGAGAGTAAAAAATAATCACTCCACTATATATATAGGCAGGGGCCTAAGAGCTTGCTTTACTAGGGTTGCTCTCTTCATTCCCTCATCCTCCCCAGATCTAAACAAGACAGCGGTAGCGACATTTTCTCTCTACTCACCACTAGTCACAGATCCGGTCAGATCCCTTCAGCCGGTGTGTGTAGAGCACTAGTGCATCGTTCACGCAGTCATCGGCGGTGAGGGAGGAAACCCACAGCTGCCGGCGGGCCCCAATCCTCTGCCCGTGTCATTCTCTCCAACACAGCATTGTCTCGGGAGGTCCTCCGATCCTTCTTCCTCGCTGTCGTATTGTGCGCAGATCCGACCTGCCGCCATCGACATCCCGACGACCCTCAGGTATAAGTTCTTCAAAAGCGGCCTTACTCTGTTGCCCCAGCTCCCCATGTGTCTGCATGTGCATATTTTTCTACTTCCATTACCTCTTCCAAAGCCACCTTAAATTTTAGTATTATTGGAGGTAAAGCTACTTAATGCAGTCGAATCTAGGACTTAGTTCAAACAAGGAAGAAAGGGGGGAAAGTCGTAGCATGAATCTAGGACTTGATTCAAAGAGGAAATAACAGGGGGAAAGTAGTAAAGACTGGATACCCAACTAGTCTCTTGGTTGAAAAGGGAAATAAAGGGAAAAGGCAGTACAAACTGGATAAGGAACATATCTATTATTGGTTGAAAAAAAGATAGAAAGTGGCGGCTGGTGGATAAGTCAATAGAGTATGTCCAGGATTAGATTTGCAGCCCTCACATAGTAAAATGTATCGAGGATTAGATTTGCCTCCCTCACAGCACTACAAAAAAAAGACACATCCGTGACATTTTGGGCCGACCGAATTTTTTTCGGTCATACTTATGACACTTCTATGACGATAATTGTGACAAAACCCGGTATCATCGTATATGTGGTTGATACGTCTCCAACGTATCTATAATTTTTGATTGTTCCATGCTATTATATTACCCCTTTTGGATGTTTCTGGGCTTTATTTTACACATTTATATCATTTTCGGGACTAACCTACTAACCGGAGGCCTAGCCTGTATTGCTGTTTTTTTGCATATTTCAGTATTTCGAAGGAAAGGAATACCAAACGGAGTCCAAATGGAATGAAACCTTCGGGAGCGTGATTTTTGGAACGAACGTGATCCAGAGGACTTGGAGTGCAAGCCAAGAAGTAGCCGAGGCGGCCACAAGGGTGGAGGGCGCGCCCACCCCTACAGGGCGCGCCCCGTTTCTTGTGGGCCCCTCGGGCGGCCACCGACCTACTTCTTCTTCCTATATATACCCACGTACCCAAAAATATCCAGGGAGCCAACGAAAAACAATTTCCACCGCCGTAACCTTCTGTATCCACGAGATCCCATCTTGGAGCCTTTGTCGGCGCTCCGCCGGAGGGGGAATCGACCATGGAGGGCTTCTACATCAACACCATAGCCCCTCCGATGAGTTGTGAGTAGTTTACCACAGACCTTCGGGTCCATAGTTATTAGCTAGATGGCTTCTTCTCTCTTTTTGGATCTCAATACCATGTTCTCCTCGATCTTCTTGGAGATCTATTCGATGTAACTCTTTTTGCGGTGTGTTTGATGCCTATATACATGATCATGCCTAGATAATCTCATAATTATTCGCTTTTCTATCAATTGCTCGACAGTAATTTGTTCACCCACCGTAATACTTGTGCTATCTTGAGAGAAGCCACTAGTGAAACCTATGGCCCCAGGGTCTATCTTTTATCATATAAGTTTTCAATCTACTTTTATTTGCATCTTTAGTTTTCCAATCTATATCATAAAATACCAAATATATATTATCTTATCATACTATCTCTATCATATCTCACTTTCACAAGTCTCCGTGAAGGGATTGATAACCCCTTTATTGCGTTGGTTGCAAGTTCTTTGTTTGGTTGTGTAGGTGCGTGGTACTTTTGAGGAGCCTCCTACTGGATTGATACCTTGGTTCTCAAAAACTGGGGGAAATACTTACGCTACTATTGCTGCATCACCCTTTCCTCTTCAAGGAAAACCAACGCAAGCTCAAGACGTAGCAGTGGTGGGCTCCTACTTCTATGACAAAAAATCATGACAGAAAATGGGATTTTCATCCTAGGCGGGCCGGAGACGCAGCTGCATGACATTCTTTGGGCCGTCCATGATGGATAAAACTGTGGTAGAAGCGAGGGCGAGGAAAATTTCAACGAATTCCCGGTTACGGTGGGTGGTCAAGGGCCGAGCGATGCGCGTTTCTCTTGTACACGTATGCGCGTGTGTGCGAGGCGTTGGCTCTAACTGAACCCGAGCAAGGCATTGGGCTCTAACTGAACCCGAGCGATTGCACTGCAGGCTACGCGTTCTTGAACCCGAGCGATCAATCGATGGCTGTTAACTGAACCCGATCGAGCAATTCCTTCGCTACTGCTGCTAACTGAAGCC
>NC_057810.1:231080560-231081440 GCF_018294505.1 Triticum aestivum
ATTTGAGGGACTTTAGCGTAATTGAGATATACATGGTCAATAGTGTGTGCACTCATGGTTGATCAATTTGTTTCACAGTTTGGACTATAAGATAACGATACTTTTGAACATGCGTGATATACCTTGATGTACTAGAATTACAAACCTAAGATTGGAATTTTGTAATTCGACTCCATCATTAGCTTTTGTAATTCATTTAAACAGGGGTACATTTTTAAGCCGGGATTTCGTGATTTCAAATTCATATATCAAACCTAGAGATATACACATACGGGCATGTTCAAACTTTATAAACATCCACTTTATTCATACACATACACAATTTTGCTTTTGTCATCATATTTAGGATAAACACATTTGGAAATTTCATTTGAATTAGACGGTATGATGGTATTTGCTTGTAGTAGATCAATGATCCATATTTGAATTGAATGGACAATCTAAGTTTCGAGTTGGAGACATTGATTTTCAAAATTTGCACTTTTTTTTGCGTGCAAAACAAACAAATTTTCGGCCATGATATCATAGTCGGCCGTACAAGAGCAGAATATAATTTCAGGCGCCAAAAGCTTTCAAACTTTCCGCTCACATCGAAATATCTCGCACCCGAAAGTTTAGTCCCGCGATACTCCTATTTTACCCCTGCCACATGAATGGAAAAGGGCTGCTTTGGTAACTCCATTGTTTTCCCTTCTTTGCCCCCAACATTCTTCCCCAGAGCCCCTCCCCTTCCCCTCTCCGACCCCCAACCACGGCAAGCCACCGAATCTAGTCCTCCGCCACAGCGGTGGACCTCACACCCCGCCGTATCTACCTTCCGCACCTTGGAACCCCCAACTGCCAACTCACCACTTCACCGGAGCCACTTCAGCGACTGGCT
>NC_057810.1:231081450-231082224 GCF_018294505.1 Triticum aestivum
GGTACATTTTTAAGCCGGGATTTCGTGATTTCAAATTCATATATCAAACCTAGAGATATACACATACGGGCATGTTCAAACTTTATAAACATCCACTTTATTCATACACATACACAATTTTGCTTTTGTCATCATATTTAGGATAAACACATTTGGAAATTTCATTTGAATTAGACGGTATGATGGTATTTGCTTGTAGTAGATCAATGATCCATATTTGAATTGAATGGACAATCTAAGTTTCGAGTTGGAGACATTGATTTTCAAAATTTGCACTTTTTTTTGCGTGCAAAACAAACAAATTTTCGGCCATGATATCATAGTCGGCCGTACAAGAGCAGAATATAATTTCAGGCGCCAAAAGCTTTCAAACTTTCCGCTCACATCGAAATATCTCGCACCCGAAAGTTTAGTCCCGCGATACTCCTATTTTACCCCTGCCACATGAACGGAAAAGGGCTGCTTTGGTAACTCCATTGTTTTCCCTTCTTTGCCCCTAACATTCTTCCCCAGAGCCCCTCCCCTTCCCCTCTCCGACCCCCCAACCACGGCAAGCCACCGAATCTAGTCCTCCGCCACAGCGGTGGACCTCACACCCCGCCGTATCTACCTTCCGCACCTTGGAACCCCCAACTGCCAACTCACCACTTCACCGGAGCCACTTCAGCGACTGGCTTATCCACCGCTCCAGATCTCCTTGACCGCCATCATGGTCCACCGCACTGGATCTGCTTAACCGGCGCCCTCGTCCACCACAGTGTAGGCCCTTCACTG
>NC_057810.1:231082260-231082932 GCF_018294505.1 Triticum aestivum
AAAGAGTGAGGTGTTTGTATTTGAGGGACTTTAGCGTAATTGAGATATACATGGTCAATAGTGTGTGCACTCATGGTTGATCAATTTGTTTCACAGTTTGGACTATAAGATAACGATACTTTTGAACATGCGTGATATACCTTGATGTACTAGAATTACAAACCTAAGATTGGAATTTTGTAATTCGACTCCATCATTAGCTTTTGTAATTCATTTAAACAGAGGTACATTTTTAAGCCGGGATTTCGTGATTTCAAATTCATATATCAAACCTAGAGATATACACATACGGGCATGTTCAAACTTTATAAACATCCACTTTATTCATACACATACACAATTTTGCTTTTGTCATCATATTTAGGATAAACACATTTGGAAATTTCATTTGAATTAGACGGTATGATGGTATTTGCTTGTAGTAGATCAATGATCCATATTTGAATTGAATGGACAATCTAAGTTTCGAGTTGGAGACATTGATTTTCAAAATTTGCACTTTTTTTTGCGTGCAAAACAAACAAATTTTCGGCCATGATATCATAGTCGGCCGTACAAGAGCAGAATATAATTTCAGGCGCCAAAAGCTTTCAAACTTTCCGCTCACATCGAAATATCTCGCACCCGAAAGTTTAGTCCCGCGATACTCCTATTTTACCCCTGCCACATGAA
>NC_057810.1:231083108-231095495 GCF_018294505.1 Triticum aestivum
GCATTTGAGGGACTTTAGCGTAATTGAGATATACATGGTCAATAGTGTGTGCACTCATGGTTGATCAATTTGTTTCACAGTTTGGACTATAAGATAACGATACTTTTGAATGTCACATCCCTAGTTCTGACAATGCCTAGTGCATGCTTTAGAGTGTTGCACCATGTTTAAATTTCATTTAAATTTGAAATGGGGATTGTTGAAACCCTAGCACCAAATGAAATTTAACTAGGTTCAATAAAAAAATATTTTCAATAACCCAGAATGCCTTTTGGAAATGTTCATAATTTCTGTTAGAGGTGAAAACCTCTTCCAAAAATGATGAACATATTTATAGGCTATTCCTGGATTTTTGAATTAAATTATATAGTATTTGCATTTGGGCATTTAATTGCTAATAATATTTTAAATGCTCAAATAATGACAAACTGAAATGTTTACTGTTGGAAATATTCCAAACAGTGGCCACAGTCAGTTGCATGATTATTGGAAATGCTCTGGCATTTTTAATAAATCCAAACACAATTACATAAAATAGAAAACAGTAACTAAAATAGAAATAAAAAGAAAAGAGAAGATTTACCTGGCGCTCACCTGTGCTGGCCCAGCCTCCCCTGTGCAGCCCACCAGAACCAGCCCAGCCAGCCCAGCTCCCCACCGTCTTCAACCTCTGCCAGTAGGCAGAGGCGTGTCGACGCGCCTGCGCGCGAGCGCCACGCCACCAGGCTGCCTGCCTGCGTCCGAGGACAGCGCGACGCCGCGAATTCCCTCCTCGGTGCCGTTCCAGCCCGTCCGACTCGCTCACTCGATCCCCTGTTCTCTCCCTCGCCTCCAGTCCCTTCCTCGAGCGCGACCGAACGTAGCCGTCGCCGCCGATGACGAGCACCGTAGCCATCGTGCACCCTAGGCCTCGCCCCGTGTCCAGCTGCTGAGAGAAGGTCTTCCTCATCTGTGCGCTCAAGATCAGAAGCCCGGGGCGGACTGCATCGCCGTCAGCATCATCGTCTTCCTCGCCGGCAACCATGGATCCCCGCCGTCGATTCGCGCCAAAGAGGGCCTCCCCGAGCCGTCCGAGCTGCTCAACGACTCCGCTGTGAGGACTCCTTCATTTTCCCCCTCCTCTCCTGCTCGTTCCCGTGCCGTAGCCGCCATCCCCGCAAGCACCGAGCTCCGGCCATCGCCATTGCCGGCGAACCTCGCGCCTCGGAGCTCTTCCACTCATTTTAGTAGCTTCCGCGTGCTCGCCCAGTCCCTAGGATCCCGATGCGCCTCTCTGCTTACTGGCTAATGCGCTGCAGCCCTCGCGCCCGTGCAGCCGTAGCTCCGGCAGCCGCCCGGCCCGTCACCACCGCCCCTACACGCTGCCCCAGCACACACCGCGGTCACCACTGGATGCGCCGCATCGCGGGCTTTCTAGCGCGCCTAGCCGCAGCTCAAATCGTGCTCTGTGGGCGATTTCCGAGCCTCCGCCGCGTCTGGTCGTTGCCGGCGGCTAGACGCCGGCGGGTTAGGCCCCGCTGACCAGGGGTTTGACCTCCCCTGGGTCAATGACATGTGGGCCCGGCCCTGGCTAATTCTAGTTTAGGATTAATTTAAAGATAATCAATTCTGTTAATTAATCGTGACACTGACAGCAGGGCCCCACCTGCTAATTAAGTATAGATTAGTTTCTGTTTAGTTTTAAACTAATCCAGTGGCCCCACCCGTCAGCTTTGACCCTGCTGACGTGGCCTTTGACCCGGCCCCACCTGCCATTGACACTAATTAGCCCTGTGTCACTGACCAGTGGGCCCTACTGGTCAGGTTTGACCTGGAGGCGCCCTGTTGACCTGCTGACGTCAAGGTGATGTCATGCTGACGCATTAAATGATTTTTTTTGATTTAAAAATAATCAGGAAATTCCAGAAAATGCCCTAAACTTCAATAAATCATAGAAAATTAACCGTAACTCCAAATTAAATAATTTATATATGAAAAATTATCAGAAAAATTCAAGGAATCCATCTGTACCATTTTCATGCATGTTAGAACAACTTATAGCTGCTGTTTAGCACAAATCACATTAATAGCATTTAAATAATCACATGTGGAGTTTGAATTTGAACCTAGGGTTCAAACCAACTCCATTTAACTTGTTGCTAGATGCATTAGCCCAAAACACATTCATTTTGCCATGTCATGATCATGCGTCATATTGTGCATTGCATTGATTGTGTTTCCTTCTGTGTTGCCGGTATTTGTCCCCTCTCGATAGATGTGATACCGATGATGTGATCGTTGACACTGATGAAGACTCAATGTTATCTTCAGAAGTGCCAGGCAAGCAAAACCCCCCTTGTTCATTTCGATACAATCCTACTCTCTCGCTCCTGCTCTCTTTTAATGCATTAGGACAACACAGATTCATCTGTTACTTGCTGCGGTAGCTGAACCCCTTTATCCTTTGCATGACCTGTCATTCCACAGTAAATAGATGAAACCCACTAGTATGAGTAGGAGTTGTTTGAGCCCTGTTGTGCCTACTCATTCTTGCTTGTTTGTCATGCCTGCTACTGCTTAGAGTTGAGTCAGGTCTGATTCATCAGGGATGAATCAGAGGTGTGTGAACATGTCCTACTGTGTGTGAGCTAAGTGGTGAACAAGATTTGGTAAAGGTAGCGGTGAGAGGCCATGTAGGAGTACATGGTGGGTTGTCTCATTGTAGCCGTCCTCAGGAACTGAGTTCTGTGTTTGTGATCCATGATTCAGTTACTACCATACATTGGGCCCTGAAATATGACCCCGCTCGACTTCTTATTCACCCTTGTTCTCTGTCCAGGAGTTGCAAGTAGTTTCTGGTGTTTGTAGCTTACTGGAGGCCGTGGACAGCACTGACCGTAGGGGTGGGCTGTGATGCGGTAGGTACGTGGCACGGTGTACCGGATGCCCGTTTGGTATCTCGGGAACCCTGTTCACATCGTTTGGGGCTGTGAGAAAAACTCCGGCCGGATCTCCTCATGGATGGAACCCGAATAGGCGATAAACCTGGACTAGAGACTTGAGTGTTTAGGTAGGTCGTGGTCTACACCCACGTCGGCTTTCGCTTGAAGTCTGCCGAGCACATGTCGTGTGCAGACGCTAAGTGGTGGAAACATGTATGAAGAAGTACACCCCTACAGGGTTAACATCATCTATTCGAATAGCCGTGTCCACGGAAAAGGACTTCTGGGTTGCTTATATCAGTTCATAGACAAGTGAAAGTGGATACTCTAAAATACGCAAGATAAGCGTGAGTGCTGTGGATGGCGTTCTCGTAGGGAGACGGGAGCGGATCCATAGTGGTGTATTGATATGGTGAATATGTGGACTCGTGTGCGCCACCTCAAAAGAGTTACTCGCAGTCGTAGTTTAGGATAGCCACCGAGTCAAAGCTGGCTTGCTGCAGTTAAACCCCACCACCCCTTTGTTGATAATGATGCATATGTAGTTAGTTCTGATGTAACTGTTGCTGGGTACATTTGTACTCACGTTTGCCTATTTTATGTTTTTGCAGAGAGACTTCAGTCTCACTAGTATTACCGCGTGGTCTTCGACGTTTAGCTTGTTACCTCAGCTACGATCTTGTGCCCTCGGCAGGATCTGATAGATAGTCAGGCTTCTCAGCCTTTTTCATTTATAGTTGTCTGTACTCAGACATGATAGCTTCCGCTTGTGCTTTGACTTGTATGCTCTGAGTGTTGGGTCATGAGACCCATGTTTGTAATATCTCGCTCCTCGGAGCCTATTGAATAAACTACTTGAGTCGTAGAGTCATTTTGTGATGCCATGTTGTATTGCACATATCGAGCATATTGTGTGTATGTTATTGAAATGCTTGGTATGTGTGGGATCTGACCATCTAGTTGTTTATCTTTAGTAGCCTCTCTTACGGGGAAATGTCTCCTAGTGTTTCCACCGAGCCATGGTAGCTTGCTACTGCTCCGGAACACTTAGGCTGGCCGGCATGTGTCCTTCTTCGTTCCTGTGTCTGTCCCTTCGGGGAAATGTCACGCGATGAATACCGGAGTCCTGTTAGCCCGCTACAGCCCGGTTCACCGGAGTCCTGCTAGCCCAGTGCTACAGCCTGGTTTCACTCGCTGATGACCGACACGTTCGATGCTGGGTCATGGGTGCCTGTCCCTGTAAGTCTGTGCAACTTTGGGTTTACGACTAGCCATGTCAGCCCGGGCTCTTTATCATATGGATGCTAGCGACACTGTCATATACGTGTGCCAAAAGGCGCAAACGGTCCCGGGCTAAGGTAAGGCGACACCCGTGGAATACCGTGCGTGAGGCCGCAAAGTGATATGAGGTGTTACATGCTAGATCGATGTGGCATTGAGTCGGGGTCCTGACAGCGTTGGTATCAGAGCTTGACTGCCTGTAGGATTACCAAGCCAAACTGGTCGAAGTTGAGTCTAGAAATTCTTTAGTTATATAAGGGAATTGATTGTGGGATGGAACGTAAGGCTCTTTTTACTCCTTATACCTCATGGCCTTCTGATCTGAGTCATCATCTTCTCTTCTACGGGGATTAAGAACTAGGCTATCTCTTCTTTCCATCAGGATCACATGTTACTAATCCGTAGACTTATAGGTTGTTGGAATTAAGCCTCGTTTCAGTTCCTACTACTTTTGTATGATTATTGTTGATCTCGAGACCTTGATATTGTGCTTCTGAGTGGTTATGCCACCATTTTTGTGAATGTCTCAAATCTTTTCTGAGCATTTACAACCGTTATGCTGTCCGAGTCATCCCAGGTTTCTAAGTAGTCTGATGCATTTGCAAATCCTTTCTTCCCGTTTCAATGTTCTCATAGGACAGATTAACCACACTAATCAGTGAGTTGAGGTACTCCGTTACCTTGACATATATGTTGGAGATATTATTATGACCCTAGGTGTCTTAGGGGATCATCTAGTAATTTAGCCATGATTTGTGTTCCCAGTGTGATGATTCTGGCCATCATTCTCGAAAGCATCCCGTGATGCTACTTAGTAATAGGTATTCTGTTCCTGGGTTCTTGAACCCGAGATTCACTTTACCTACTTCATGTTGATAGTAATTGCTAGTGCCTTTAGGATATTAGTAACATTTGCGATAGTCCTTGAAGTCCGTGGTATCTTCTTCTTCCAAATACCATGAACTACTTATGGCAGAAGTTCCTCGTTGAACTGAAATATCACAACAGGATTATTCTTGATGAGTTCTCCATTATATGTTATGGCTCTGCCAGTTCTACTTTTCTGCATGGGTTATCCGGAAGAATTATGTTGAACTTGGATCGACATACTAATCTATGCATCCACAACTCAGAAAGTTATATGTTCCTTTGAGTTGTCCCTCTTTAGTTGTCTACTGACCCTCGTCTATCAATTGATAGTCAAGCGTATGTGTGCGTTCGTTTATCGATGCCTATTACTCTTGTGGTCCGTCAAGCCATTCTATCGCAGAATGACTAGGAGAAACAAACTCCAGTACCTCTTCCATATCCAGGATTGAGTCAAAGAAGTTGTATGCCGCAGATCAAATGCCAATCCAGCTTTTGGTTCTGTTCTACCTTGGAGTATTACCCCCTTTATGTCAGAATTGTCATGAGAACTGCACCAACTCTCATGAATTTTGACGTAGTGATACTTCTCACCATCATTAGTCATTCCTCGGCCTCGTGTTGATGCAACCGGAATACCGACAAATGAATTGTGATGTGTGAAATCAATACTCCCAGCAACCTCGTTGCTTGGTAGTTAAAGAACAATAATTTCATTCTTAGCGTGCTGGTTTTGAATCATCATTCTAAGGTTGATCATGCTACCTAGTCCTTGTTCTCGGTGCACTCCTCGATCGATGAGTTAGGATTATTCAAATCTTCGCTCTATTAATCATATCGTCTTGCCTCAAAAAGCAAGATTGTTCTCGAGCTTAGTAACATATCGGTGGTTTGTGATTTTTCGAATATCCTCTCGAAGGTATCACCAGGTTGTCACCTGACTGTTATGTTGAGCTCGTGATCAAGTTGGTTCATCCTGTAAACCACCCTTTCTCCAAGAATCCGTGTTGGATACCCCTGAGCTAGTTGGTTAAGCTAGACAACAACTTGGAGAGTTGGAAGATAAAAGCTTGCCTGACTTAGTTCATTCCAAAGGGATATTCTTGTGTAGTGTGTGTTGAAGAAAGATGATATCTTCATCGATTGGTCCTTGTGATCAATTGCTGGACCTATTGTCTTATCAATCCTTTGATTTGAGTGTGGGCTATCGTCAAATCAAATCAGTACCAACGATGCTCGTAATGTTGTCTTATTCGTGGTTGATCCCTCGAGCATACACCATTATATCTTTTAGGTCTGACCAATGCTATCACTTGTTCACTTAACTATGGAATTCCTTTTAAAAGGAAACCCAGATGAATTGTTGTTGTGCCCATTGACAACATCCTTGTCTTCTCCATAATTTTGCTGAACATTAAGCTAGTGTTGGAAACTTTTGAAAGCATTTGTTCATGCTAGCTCATGAAGCATATGTTTGGATGAAGGTAGTGACTTCCTTTAATTCATGTGCATCTGATGCAAGTTGCCGCCGTGGATTCGAGAAAGTCAATGTTGCTTTCTTTGGAATCATTCCAAATCAGTCATGCACACATGCGAAGAATGCTGTGGTTTGAAGACTTGCAACCTTCAATCTATATGTATCCCTAGCACACCAAGCCACTGATTGATTTGTTCAAGGAGAAGGAGTTCCTTCATAAGAGCTAATCCGGACTTATGAAAGAACTTCGATACCCTCGTTGATGGTTCCCCCTCCTGAACTCGGTAGTGTTTTATTATAAGACTACCACGTGGTCATGCTTGTCTAGGACAACGTGTTCACATGTTTGTAGCAGAACCAGCTCATGTTTTGGAGCTTGCTATCGTAGTTCATCTCCCGAGAATCCCGCAACGTCATCTCGTCGATTTGTGTTGCAAACTTTCATTTTTCTTCCTAGACTTGATGAGTCTGGAATATCCTGACACCAACCAGATCTGAATCTCAGGCAGATATGATGGTTTGGAACATTTCCCAAGAACTATAATATTGGTCTCGCGATAACCGATAAAGTGGATGTCATGGCCAACACACCCAGCCGGAAGACCTGTTATTATAATATCTTGATTGATGAAGTTGGCCACCTTCCCATAAGGACTTCGTAGGATTTACTCTCTAGTTGTGCCTTATGATTTGTTGTGTTCCCTAAGTCCGACCTTTACTTGATGTTCTAGTTATCAAACCGTATCTATGAATGGGATACACTAGCACATCAAAGAGAACATTAGAAGCGGAGTGCTAAATGTCTCTCGGTCGATCATCCAGATTTTGTTCCTTGGCTTCGCTAAGGTGTAATCTGAGAAGGTGTTATCTTCCTTTGCATCTGCATCCTCCATCACCATTCATCATGGTAGTAAGTTGTGTTACCGGACCCTTGACACGGATGTTGGTAAAACCTTGATGAATATGGAAATGCTCAAGTTCTTGAGAGCACGCACAAGCGCTACGTGTTATCATCGGCACTAGCTGGGATTGCCCCAGATTTCCTCGGTTATGCTATAACCACTCCAACAGTGAATTCACTCTCTATTGTTGGGTTCTTCCCCAGTTACCAGAATCGTTCCCAGCATTTGCATTTTGTTCCCAGCTTGCACCACCAATGTCCCTTCCATTTCCGGTGATAAGCAAATTCATCCATTACGTTGTCTTCAACAAGGTAATCCACATCATCCAAGTCTGAGTATGCCATTCTACCGACCCCCTCCAAATGATCGCTTGTGATTGCCTTAGGCTGGTTTAAAGAGTTTCAATGATCTCTGTATCAAAAGTAATTCTTTTTGCCACTTAAGATAATAATCTACGAATCACCCTCCTCCAGGATGTTTCGTCGTGGTATCATGGCAACTCAACTCTTCGCTACGTTGGCAATCGTTTACCACCTTCTTAAGCGTGGAATCGTTGTCTACCTAGCGAACCTTCGTCATCTGTTCCACTCCATTTCTTCAAATCTGTGCTTCGTCTCCCAGCTCAAGAGATGTTGCTATGTCTCATTCCGTGAGTTAATCCTGAGTTGTTCGACCTTCGAGAAGACCGATCCTTCTAGAGTTTTCCTTTCCTCTTCTTTTCATGATTAGCTGGAGTTCTCAGAGCAAGACGACAAGACAATGATGGTGAATGAATCAACGTTCAACTGAAGTGCACCCTGGATCGTGAAGATTATACTAGTTGCGTTTCCCCTTCACCTTACCCTACGCTTGAATCTCGAGACGAGATTCTTGTTTAGTGGGGGTGAGTTGTCACATCCCTAGTTCTGACAATGCCTAGTGCATGCATTAGAGTGTTGCACCATGTTTAAATTTCATTTAAATTTGAAATGGGGATTGTTGAAACCCTAGCACCAAATGAAATTTAACTAGGTTCAATAAAAAAATATTTTCAATAACCCAGAATGCCTTTTGGAAATGTTCATAATTTCTGTTAGAGGTGAAAACCTCTTCCAAAAATGATGAACATATTTATAGGCTATTCCTGGATTTTTGAATTAAATTATATAGTATTTGCATTTGGGCATTTAATTGCTAATAATATTTTAAATGCTCAAATAATCACAAACTGAAATGTTTACTGTTGGAAATATTCCAAACAGTGGCCACAGTCAGTTGCATGATTATTGGAAATGCTCTGGCATTTTTAATAAATCCAAACACAATTACATAAAATAGAAAACAGTAACTAAAATAGAAATAAAAAGAAAAGAGAAGAAGTACCTGGCGCTCACCTGTGCTGGCCCAGCCTCCCCTGTGCAGCCCACCAGAACCAGCCCAGCCAGCCCAGCTCCCCACCGTCTTCAACCTCTGCCAGTAGGCAGAGGCGTGTCGACGCGCCTGCGCGTGAGCGCCACGCCACCAGGCTGCCTGCCTGCGTCCGAGGACAGCGCGACGCCGCGAATTCCCTCCTCGGTGCCGTTCCAGCCCGTCCGACTCGCTCACTCGATCCCCTGTTCTCTCCCTCGCCTCCAGTCCCTTCCTCGAGCGCGACCGAACGTAGCCGTCGCCGCCGATGACGAGCACCGTAGCCATCGTGCACCCTAGGCCTCGCCCCGTGTCCAGCTGCTGAGAGAAGGTCTTCCTCATCTGCGCGCTCAAGATCAGAAGCCCGGGGCGCACTGCATCGCCGTCAGCATCATCGTCTTCCTCGCCGGCAACCATGGATCCCCGCCGTCGATTCGCGCCAAAGAGGGCCTCCCCGAGCCGTCCGAGCTGCTCAACGACTCCGCTGTGAGGACTCCTTCGTTTTCCCCCTCCTCTCCTGCTCGTTCCCGTGCCGTAGCCGCCATCCCCGCAAGCACCGAGCTCCGGCCATCGCCATTGCCGGCGAACCTCGCGCCTCGGAGCTCTTCCACTCATTTTAGTAGCTTCCGCGTGCTCGCCCAGTCCCTAGGATCCCGATGCGCCTCTCTGCTTACTGGCTAATGCGCTGCAGCCCTCGCGCCCGTGCAGCCGTAGCTCCGGCAGCCGCCCGGCCCGTCACCACCGCCCCTACACGCTGCCCCAGCACACACCGCGGTCACCACTGGATGCGCCGCATCGCGGGCTTTCTAGCGCGCCTAGCCGCAGCTCGAATCGTGCTCTGTGGGCGATTTCCGAGCCTCCGCCGCGTCTGGTCGTTGCCGGCGGCTAGACGCCGGCGGGTTAGGCCCCGCTGACCAGGGGTTTGACCTCCCCTGGGTCAATGACATGTGGGCCCGACCCTGGCTAATTCTAGTTTAGGATTAATTTAAAGATAGTCAATTCTGTTAATTAATCGTGACACTGACAGCAGGGCCCCACCTGCTAATTAAGTATAGATTAGTTTCTGTTTAGTTTTAAACTAATCTAGTGGCCCCACCCGTCAGCTTTGACCCTGCTGACGTGGCCTTTGACCCGGCCCCACCTGCCATTGACACTAATTAGCCCTGTGTCACTGACCAGTGGGCCCCACTGGTCAGGTTTGACCTGGAGGCGCCCTGTTGACCTGCTGACGTCAAGGTGATGTCATGCTGACGCATTAAATGATTTTTTTTGATTTAAAAATAATCAGGAAATTCCAGAAAATGCCCTAAACTTCAATAAATCATAGAAAATTAACCGTAACTCCAAATTAAATAATTTATATATGAAAAATTATCAGAAAAATTCAAGGAATCCATCTGTACTATTTTCATGCATGTTAGAACAACTTATAGCTGCTGTTTAGCACAAATCACATTAATAGCATTTAAATAATCACATGTGGAGTTTGAATTTGAACCTAGGGTTCAAACCAACTCCATTTAACTTGTTGCTAGATGCATTAGCCCAAAACACATTCATTTTGCCATGTCATGATCATGCATCATATTGTGCATTGCATTGATTGTGTTTCCTTCTGTGTTGCCGGTATTTGTCCCCTCTCGATAGATGTGATACCGATGATGTGATCGTTGACACTGATGAAGACTCAATGTTATCTTCAGAAGTGCCAGGCAAGAAAAACCCCCCTTGTTCATTTCGATACAATCCTACTCTCTCGCTCCTGCTCTCTTTTAATGCATTAGGACAACACGGATTCATCTGTTACTTGCTGCGGTAGCTGAACCCCTTTATCCTTTGCATGACCTGTCATTCCACAGTAAATAGATGAAACCCACTAGTATGAGTAGGAGTTGTTTGAGCCCTGTTGTGCCTACTCATTCTTGCTTGTTTGTCATGCCTGCTACTGCTTAGAGTTGAGTCAGGTCTGATTCATCAGGGATGAATCAGAGGTGTGTGAACATGTCCTACTGTGTGTGAGCTAAGTGGTGAACACGATTTGGTAAAGGTAGCGGTGAGAGGCCATGTAGGAGTACATGGTGGGTTGTCTCATTGTAGCCGTCCTCAGGAACTGAGTTCTGTGTTTGTGATCCATGATTCAGTTACTACCATACATTGGGCCCTGAAATATGACCCCGCTCGACTTCTTATTCACCCTTGTTCTCTGTCCAGGAGTTGCAAGTAGTTTCTGGTGTTTGTAGCTTACTGGAGGCCGTGGACAGCGCTGACCGTAGGGGTGGGCTGTGATGCGGTAGGTACGTGGCACGGTGTACCGGATGCCCATTTGGTATCTCGGGAACCCTGTTCACATCGTTTGGGGCTGTGAGCGAAACTCCGGCCGGATCTCCTCATGGATGGAACCCGAATAGGCGATAAACCTGGACTAGAGACTTGAGTGTTTAGGTAGGTCGTGGTCTACACCCACGTCGGCTTTCGCTTGAAGTCTGCCGAGCACATGTCGTGTGCAGACGCTAAGTGGTGGAAACATGTATGAAGAAGTACACCCCTGCAGGGTTAACATCATCTATTCGAATAGCCGTGTCCACGGAAAAGGACTTCTGGGTTGCTTATATCAGTTCATAGACAAGTGAAAGTGGATACTCTAAAATACGCAAGATAAGCGTGAGTGCTGTGGATGGCGTTCTCGTAGGGAGACGGGAGCGGATCCATAGTGGTGTATTGATATGGTGAATATGTGGACTCGTGTGCGCCACCTCAAAAGAGTTACTCGCAGTCGTAGTTTAGGATAGCCACCGAGTCAAAGCTGGCTTGCTGCAGTTAAACCCCACCACCCCTTTGTTGATAATGATGCATATGTAGTTAGTTCTGATGTAAGTCTTGCTGGGTACATTTGTACTCACGTTTGCCTATTTTATGTTTTTGCAGAGAGACTTCAGTCTCACTAGTATTACCGCGTGGTCTTCGACGTTTAGCTTGTTACCTCAGCTACGATCTTGTGCCCTCGGCAGGATCTGATAGATAGTCAGGCTTCTCAGCCTTTTTCATTTATAGTTGTCTGTACTCAGACATGATAGCTTCCGCTTGTGCTTTGACTTGTATGCTCTGAGTGTTGGGTCATGAGACCCATGTTTGTAATATCTCGCTCCTCGGAGCCTATTGAATAAACTACTTGAGTCGTAGAGTCATTTTGTGATGCCATGTTGTATTGCACATATCGAGCATATTGTGTGTATGTTATTGAAATGCTTGGTATGTGTGGGATCTGACCATCTAGTTGTTTATCTTTAGTAGCCTCTCTTACGGGGAAATGTCTCCTAGTGTTTCCATCGAGCCATGGTAGCTTGCTACTGCTCCGGAACACTTAGGCTGGCCGGCATGTGTCCTTCTTCGTTCCTGTGTCTGTCCCTTCGGGGAAATGTCACGCGATGAATACCGGAGTCCTGTTAGCCCGCTACAGCCCGGTTCACCGGAGTCCTGCTAGCCCAGTGCTACAGCCTGGTTTCACTCGCTGATGACCGACACGTTCGATGCTGGGTCATGGATGCCTGTCCCT